>NC_048577.1:71486246-71731246 GCF_013265735.2 Oncorhynchus mykiss
CCTACCTAAGCCTGTCTGTGGCTATATTATCCCACCCACGGGTCTACCACTGTACCAGAGACTGCGCAACACACACACACACACACACACACACACACACACTGATAGCGCCCGACAGTAGCCCACAGTAATAGACTGGCTGGTCACTAGAAAACTGCCACAGGTCAGACGTAAAAGCAGCGTAGGAGCGCGTTACCAATAGAGACCAACTCTACATTAAAGTAGACCTATCCGATTAACCGTGTCGCTCTCTCACGCTCTCCCGTGGTCCATTATCACACTAGTCTAATATATCACGATGATTCCTAAAGACTGGTTAGTTTACACCAGTTTATCAACATCTATGGGTAACAACAGCTAAGCAACATCTTTGTCATCCAAATACACGCGGACTTCTTGCTTCGTCTGATGACAACAATTCCAGCCTTCCTACCCTACAATACAATACAATAAACCACGCGTAGTGGGGGATGGTAGCATATCAAATTAATGGTAATCACGCTAGTCGTTATCTTTTTTTAAAATGTTTTAATTGTCGTTAAAATTACTAAATAATAGGCAGACATAAATTCGCTCCCTACTCTTACCGGTTGTTGCTTGTGTCGGACAGCCGTTTTCCCAAGCGGAGGTTGGTGATGCCTCTTTGGCAGCCCGCTCCGGGGGTACTGGCTGTAGGCTTTGTTGATGCCCCCGACTTGGTCCCTCTTCTCCCGCCTACTATTGGCCCCTTCGCCCGCTTCTTCCCCGGTATCCAGGGTACTAAAGTTCCACACGATCAGCGTCTGAACCAGGAGAACTGTCAGCGCGACTATCAGCGCTGATTTGGCGCGGCGAGCCAGCTTGCGACCGCACATATTGCCAACCATATTTCTCACTCTCTCTCTCTCTCTCTCGGCCCCTCAAGCTGCGAGCTGCCCCCGTCGGGTAAGCGCTGACAGCAGGGGTGGCTGAGAGGGTTTCAGCGCCGCCTGCGTCTATGGATTGGAGCGACTGGCAGGGACTAGAGAGCGAGAGAAGAGGGGAGGGAGGGAGGAAAATGGGGGTGAATTGGCTGAGGTTTGAGATGAGGAAGACTAAGAGAGAGGACGCTGCGCACTCTTGTGGTGTTGTCCACACATGACCTCCTATTTAAACGTCTAGTTTAGACCAGGGGTCAGCCTGCTACTGGTGCTGGACAGCTATAGGATGTGCAGGGCAGGTTTTTGTTCCAGCCCTTCCTCTGACACCGCCTGGTATAGAGGTCCTGGGTGGCAGGAAGCTTGGCCCCAGTGATGTACTGGGCCGTTCGCACTACCCTCTGTAGTGCCTTGCGGTCGGAGGCCGAGCAGTTGCAATACCAGGCAGTGATGCAACCATGCTCTCGATGGTGCAGCTGTAGAACCTTTTGAGGAACAGAGGACTCATGCCAAACCTGGAACTCTCCAAGGTATCTCACCGGAACTCTCCAAGTTATCCCTGTGTGTGTGTGTGTATGATCGAGGGTGAGAGCGAGATTTAGAGGGAAGGAGAGAGGTTGAGCGAGATAGAGGGGGAAAGGGAGGAAGAGAGAGAAGGGCAAGAGAGGGGAGACCCATGTGGCCTGTGTTTTCCATAGTTAACCTGGTTTGACTCCTACTGGGAGTCTCTCTGTGCTGAGAGGCAGAACACCAAGAAAACAAATAACAAACAACTCAACCACTAACTGGAAAGACAAGAAGAGGAGCTTGTCTTTTTTTCCAAAATAAAGAGCCCAAGCTCTGCTGATCTGATAACATGCGGTATACTCCTTCTAATACGTAGGATGACACATAGTACAACCTCCCCTCCATTCATCCCCCCCATTCCTGCCTCACTCTATCTCTCTCTCTGTACCCCTTCCCTCTCATCTCTCCCTCAATCAAGGCTCCTGAGTGGCGCAGCGGTCTAAAACACTGGATCTCAGTGTAAGAGGTCCTACAGTCCCTGGTTCAAATCCACATCCGACCGTGATTGGGGGTCACATAGGGCGGTGCACAACTGGCCCAGTGTTGTCTGGGTTTGGCCTTCATTGTAAATAAGAATTAGTTCTTAACTGACTTGCCTAGTTAAATAAAATATATATAATAATCCTTCACTGTCCCTCCGATCCCTCCCTCCGATCCCTCCCTCCGATCCCTCCCTCCTCCCTCCGATCCCTCCCTCCGATCCCTCCCTCCTCCCTCCGATCCCTCTCTCTCATCCAAACCATCACAGTGTAATAACAGAAATAGAACATGCATAAACACACACCTTCAGTTCTTGTTCCTCTTCAACTGAGTCCCAAAATGGCACCCTATTCCCCCCAAAGGGCACCCTAGGGTCTAGGGTGCCCTTTGGGACTCTGTGACTCACTAGTTTATCCAACCACTGAACTGAACAATCAATCCCTAACCAGACAGACGTAATAAAACACGTCATGCTTTTATCGTTCAATTAATTAATGACTGAAGTGATAAATGTTTCATAAACAAGTTTGCTGGGGCGGGTTGGCGGTCGGTTGGTTACCTACAGTACCACTGAACTGGGATAAATCATTCAGATGACATTTGCCGAGGCTCACTCTTTAGAAGCTAGTATGCACATTTGAAATGTTGTATTTGGACTGGAAAAGGGACTTTACAAATTGGTAGTTAGGATCAAATCAAATCAAATCAAATTTATTTATATAGCCCTTCGTACATCAGCTGATATCTCAAAGTGCTGTACAGAAACCCAGCCTAAAACCCCAAACAGCAAGCAACATTTAACCCTCTGAATCAGAAAGGTGCGAGGGGCAGTAATAAAGTTCATATAATAACGGACAATAATAAATTAATCAATAATAAAGTTAACAATAATAAATTAATCAATAATAAATTAATCAATAATAAATTAATCAACAATAAATTAATCAATAATAAAGTTATCAACAATAAATTAATCAATAATAAAGTTAATATAATACCGGACAATAATAAATTAATCAATAATAAAGTTATCAATAATACCGGACAATAATAAATTAATCAATAATAACGGACAAAAATAAGGTAATCAATAATAAAGTTATTAATAATACCGGACAATAATAAATTAATCAATAATAAAGTTATCAATAATACCGGACAATAATAAATTAATCAATAATAACGGACAAAAATAAGGTAATCAATAATAAAGTTATTAATAATACCGGACAATAATAAATTAATCAATAATAAATTAATCAATAATACAGTTATTAATAATACCAGATAATAATAAATTAATCAATAATAAATTAATCAATAATAAATTAATCAATAATAAAGTTATCAATAATAAAGTTATCAATAATAAAGTTATCAATAATACCGGGCAATAATAAATTAATCAATAATACCAGACAATAATAAAGTAATCAATAATAAAGTTATTAATAATACCGGACAATAATAAATGAATCAATAATAAATGAATCAATAATAAAGTTATCAATAATAAAGTAATCAATAATAAAGTAATTATCAATAAAGTTATCACATGATAACATCTCCACACCTGATTAATGAATACCACACAACTAGGAAGAGATTAATATGGTGAATACCACACAACTAGAAAGAGATTAACATGGTGAATACCACACAACTAGGAAGAGATTAACATGGTGAATACCACACAACTAGGAAGAGATTAACATGGTGAATACCACACAACTAGAAAGAGATTAACATGGTGAATACCACACAACTAGGAAGAGATTAACATGGTGAATACCACACAACTAGAAAGAGATTAACATGGTGAATACCACACAACTAGAAAGAGATTAACATGGTGAATACCACACAACTAGAAAGAGATTAACATGGTGATTACCACACAACTAGGAAGAGATTCATATGGTGAATACCGCACAACTAGAAAGAGATTAACATGGTGATTACCACACAACTAGAAAGAGATTAACATGGTGAATACCACACAACTAGAAAGAGATTAACATGGTGAATACCACACAACTAGAAAGAGATTAACATGGTGAATACCACACAACTAGGAAGAGATTAACATGGTGATTACCACACAACTAGAAAGAGATTCATATGGTGAATACCGCACAACTAGAAAGAGATTAACATGGTGATTACCACACAACTAGAAAGAGATTAACATGGTGAATACCACACAACTAGAAAGAGATTAACATGGTGAATACCACACAACTAGAAAGAGATTAACATGGTGAATACCACACAACTAGAAAGAGATTAACATGGTGAATACCACACAACTAGGAAGAGATTAACATGGTGATTACCACACAACTAGAAAGAGATTCATATGGTGAATACCGCACAACTAGAAAGAGATTAACATGGTGATTACCACACAACTAGAAAGAGATTAACATGGTGAATACCACACAACTAGAAAGAGATTAACATGGTGAATACCACACAACTAGAAAGAGATTAACATGGTGAATACCGCACAACTAGAAAGAGATTAACATGGTGAATACCGCACAACTAGAAAGAGATTAACATGGTGAATACCACACAACTAGAAAGAGATTAACATGGTGAATACCACACAACTAGAACGAGATTAACATGGTGATTACCACACAACTAGAAAGAGATTAACATGGTGAATACCACACAACTAGAAAGAGATTAACATGGTGAATACCACACAACTAGAAAGAGATTAACATGGTGAATACCACACAACTAGAAAGAGATTAACATGGTGAATACCACACAACTAGAAAGAGATTAACATGGTGAATACCACACAACTAGAAAGAGATTAACATGGTGAATACCACACAACTAGAAAGAGATTAACATGGTGAATACCACACAACTAGAAAGAGATTAACATGGTGAATACCACACAACTAGAAAGAGATTAACATGGTGATTACCACACAACTAGAAAGAGATTAACATGGTGAATACCACACAACTAGAAAGAGATTAACATGGTGAATACCACACAACTAGAAAGAGATTAACATGGTGAATACCGCACAACTAGAAAGAGATTAACATGGTGAATACCACACAACTAGAAAGAGATTAACATGGTGAATACCACACAACTAGAAAGAGATTAACATGGTGATTACCACACAACTAGAAAGAGATTAACATGGTGAATACCACACAACTAGGAAGAGATTAACATGGTGATTACCACACAACTAGAAAGAGATTAACATGGTGAATACCACACAACTAGAAAGAGATTAACATGGTGAATACCACACAACTAGAAAGAGATTAACATGGTGAATACCACACAACTAAAAAAAAATAAAGTGACTTGTTTATTTTTACTGACGCCCATTTCTGATGACAGTTTTTTTTATGGTAGCATGTTTAATAGCCAATAACAACTACTGTTAAAGTACTTAATAAAATACTTGTTATGATCAGTCTGACACGCACACGTTGTGTTCTCCCTGTTTTAATCAAATACAGTACATCTTATACGAAGAAAAAACACATTCATGTCAATAACGTTTTACTGTGTTGTTTGCTCGCAGTAGTGTGTGTGTGAGTGTGTCTGTGTGTGTGTGTGTGTGTGTATGTGTGTGTGTGCATGTGTGTGTGTCTGTATGTGTGTGTGTGTGTGTGTGTGTGTGTGCGTTAATTGCTTGCAGTAGGTTAGTGGCTGTTAGTGTTCTCTCTCTCTGAGGAAGTGTTAACATGGCTATTTCCCCTCATTCTCTTTCTCTCCTCTCTCCACCTCTCTTTCCCTCTCTCCATCTCTCCTTTCCACTTTCTCTCCTCCACTCTATCCAACTCTCCTCTCTCCACCTCTCCTTGTCTCTCCTCCATTCTCTCCACCTCTCCTTGTCTCTCCTCCATTCTCTCAACCTCTCCTTGTCTCCTCTATTTTCTCCACCTCCCCTTCTTTCTACTTCACTCTCTCCACCTCTCCACTCTCTCCACCTCTCCTTCTTTCTACTTCACTCTCTCTACCTCTCCTTGTCTCTCCACCTCTCCACTCTCTCCACCTCTCCTTGTCTCTCCACCTCTCTTTGCCTCTCCTCCATTCTCTCCACCTCTCCTCCATTCTCTCCACCTCTCCTTGTCTCTCCTCCATTCTCTCCACCTCTCCTTGTCTCTCCTCCATTCTCTCCACCTCTCCTTCTTTCTACTTCACTCTCTCCACCTCTCCACTCTCTCCACCTCTCCTTCTTTCTACTTCACTCTCTCCACCTCTCCTTCTCTCTCCACATCTCCTTCTCTCTCCACCTCTCCTCCATTATCTCCACCTCTCCTTCTCTCTCCTCCTCTCTCCACCTCTCCTTGTCTCTCCACCTCTCCTCTCTCCTCCATTCTCTCCACCTATCCTTTTCTCTCCACCTCTCCTTCTCTCTCCTCCACTCTCTCCACCTCTCCTCGTCTCTCCACCTCTCCTTGTCTCTCCACCTCTCCTTCTCTCTCCTCCACTCTCTCCACCTCTCCTCGTCTCTCCACCTCTCCTTGCCTCTCCTCCATTCTCTCCACCTCTCCTCGTCTCTCCACCTCTCCTTGCCTCTCCTCCATTCTCTCCACCTCTCTTTGCCTCTCCTCCATTCTCTCCACCTCTCCTCGTCTCTCCCCCTCTCCTTGTCTCTCCTCCATTCTCTCCACCTCTCTTTGCCTCTCCTCCATTCTGACAGTACATGTCTTACACTGCAACCATTGATGACATAATTTCCTGGCACTCCGTCCTAACTGTCCAACTCAGCCCTATAAAAACGCCCTAAATGACACAACCCTAACACACACATACGCACACAAACCGATACACACACACACACACACACACACACAACCACACACAGTCTTGTACAGCTAACCTTGTGGGGACACACAATTCAGACCTATTCAAAACCCTATTTTCCCTAACCCCTAACCCTAACCGGTATTCTTACCCTAACCTTAAGCCAAAAAATGTATTTTAAAACTTAGCTCCTAAACCCTAATCCTAAAACTAACCCTATCTCCTAACCCTAAAACTAACCCTATCTTCTAACCCTAAAACTAACCCTAGCTCCTAATCCTAAAACTAACCCTATCTCCTAACCCTAAAACTAACCCTATCTCCTAACCCTAAAACTAACCCTAGCTCCTAATCCTAAAACGAACCCTAGCTCCTAACCCTTAACATAATTCTAACACTAATTCTAACCTTAACCCTAAACCTCCTAGAAACAGCATTTGACCTTGTGGGGGACAAATAAAATGTCCCCAGTTGATCTATTTTTTGTTTGTTTTCCATTCTTGTGGGGACTTAGTTAAACACACACACACACACACACCGATCCACACACACACCGATCCACACATCCACACACACACCGATCCACACATCCACACACACACCGATCCACACATCCACACACACACACCGATCCACACATCCACACACAAACCGATCCACACATCCACACACAAACCGATCCACACATCCACACACACACCGATCCACACATCCACACACACACAGTTATCTCCTTAGCTGACCCTGGGGACGAGCTGTGTGCCACATTGTGTTAGTAAACATCAGTGAACCAAAGCTGTTGTTGTGATATCAGTTTCAATGGGTCAGACCCCTCAGACAGTACAGAGGGGGAATCCATGGGGTTTATTATGTGTTCCCTCTCACACACACACACACACACACACACACTCACACACACACACACACACACACACACACACACACACACACACACACACACACACACACACACACACACACACTGGTACGGATGTATATACACACACACACACACACACACACACACACACACACACACACACACACACACACACACACACAGACACACACACACACACACACACACACACAGACACACACACACACACAGACACACACACACACACACACACATACTGGTACGGATGTATACACACACACACACTGGCATGGACATATGTTGACACACACACACACACACACACACTGGCATGGACATATGTTGACACACACACACACACACACACACTGGCATGGACATATGTTGACACACACACACACACACACACACACACTGGCATGGACATATGTTGACACACACACACACACACACACACACACACACACACTGGTACGGAAGTATGCAGATACACACACACACTGGCACGGACATATGCAGACACACACACACACACACACTGGTACGGACGTATATATACACACACACACACACACACACACACACACACACACAATCACACACACACACTGGCAGTGGTACAGATGTAGGCAGACACACACAGACACACTCGCGCACACTCACTCACTCACTCACTCACTCACACACTCACACACACACACACACACACACACACACACACACACGTCATCTTGGGGCTAAAAGTGTTGGCAGCACACCATCCTGTCAGGACGAGAGCAGTGTATGTGGACCCCAGCACTGACAGATGTTCCACTGGAGGCGAGTAGAACCCTGGGTAGTGGATTCTACTAGCTGAACACAGAACACACTGGCAAAGATGAATGCAGTCAGACACATGAACACACACACAGGTACAGGAATCCTGGGCCCTGGGGAGAGAGCGAGGAGAACAGAGAACATTAGCCACTACCACTGATCTGGAACCAGTTAGAACCCAGAACCATCCATTGTTCTCTAGAGCAGAGAGGAGACAGTAAGGGATGAAAAACAAGGCTGGTGTCTGGATTGGTAATCATGCTGGGTGGTGTCTACTGTAGTGGTGTCTGGATTGGTAATCATGCTGGGTGGTGTCTACTGTAGTGGTGTCTGGATTGGTAATCATGCTGGGTGGTGTCTACTGTAGTGGTGTCTGGATTGGTAATCATGCTGGGTGGTGTCTACTCTAGTGGTGTCTGGATTGGTACTCATGCTGGGTGGTGTCTACTGTAGTAGTGTCTGGATTGGTACTCATGCTGGGTGGTGTCTACTGTAGTGGTGTCTGGATTGGTACTCATGCTTTGTGGTGTCTACTGTAGTAGTGTCTGGACTGGTACTCATGCTGGGTGGTGTCTACTGTAGTAGTGCCTGGATTGGTAATCATGCTGGGTGGTGTCTACTGTAGTGGTGTCTGGATTGGTAATCATGCTGGGTGGTGTCTACTGTAGTAGTGTCTGGATTGGTAATCATGCTGGGTGGTGTCTACTGTAGTAGTGTCTGGATTGGTAATCATGCTGGGTGGTGTCTACTGTAGTGGTGTCTGGATTGGTAATCATGCTGGGTGGTGTCTACTGTAGTAGTGTCTGGATTGGTAATCATGCTGGGTGGTGTCTACTGTAGTAGTGTCTGGATTGGTAATCATGCTGGGTGGTGTCTACTGTAGTGGTGTCTGGATTGGTAATCATGCTGGGTGGTGTCTACTGTAGTGGTGTCTGGATTGGTAATCATGCTGGGTTTAGACTTTAGTTTGGGTCTTTGGTTTAGAGTCTTTAGTTTGGGTCTTTGGTTTGGTTTAGAGTCTTTAGTTTGGGCCTTTGGTTTAGAGTCTTTAGTTTGGATCTTTGGTTTGGTGTAGAGTCTTTAGATTGGATCTTTGGTTTGGTTTAGAGTCTTTAGATGGTGTTGATGGTATCCTCAATGAAATTAGGATTCCAATTGACTATATTTAAACTCTTTAACATCATTGTCACACCTTAGAGAGCCACTTTATGTCTATATTTGGTTTGGTCAGGGTGTAATTTAGGTGGGCATTCTATGTTCTGTTTTCTATGTTTTTTGTATTTCTATGTTTTGGCCGGGTATGGTTCTCAATCAGGGACAGCTGTCTATCGTTGTCTCTGATTGGGAATCATACTTAGGCAGCCTTTTTTTCCCTGTTGTGATTGTGGGAAGTTGTCTTTGTTAGGGGCACTATAGCCCTTGTAAGCGTCACAGGCGTTTTGGTTATTTCTTGTTTTGTTGGCGACATTATAGATAAAGATATGTACGCTGCACCTTGGTCTTCCTCCAACAACGGCCGTGACAATCATCCTTAGCTCTGGCATCTTCCCCAATATTTGGAACCAAAGACTGATCACCCCAATCCACAAAAGTGGAGACACATTTGACCCCAATAACTACCGGGAAATATGTGTCAACAGCAACCTTTGGAAAATCCTCTGCATTATCATTAACAGCAGACTTGTATATTTCCTCAGTGGCAGAATACCTGACCACTGTGACTGACCCAAACTTAAGGAAAGCTTTGACTATGTACAGACTCAGTGAGCATTGCCTTGCCTTTGGGAAAGGCCACTGTAGGCGGACCTGGCTCTCAAGAGAAGACAGGCTATGTGCTCACTGCCCACAAAATGAGGTGGAAACTGAGCTGCCCTTCCTAACCTCCTGCCCAATGTATGACCATATTAGAGAGACATATTTCCCTCAGATTACACAGACAAAGAATTCGAAAACAAATCCAATTTTGATAAACTCCCATATCTCCTGGGTGAAATACCAGTGTGCCATCACAGCAGCAAGATGTGTGACCTGTTGCCATGAGAAAAGGGCAACCAGTAAAGAACAAACACCATTGTAAATAAGACCCTTATTTATGTTTATTTATTTTCCCTTTTGTACTTCAACTATTTGCACATCGTTACAACACTGTATACAGACATAATATGACATTTGAAATGTCTCTATTCTTTTGGAACTTTTGTGAGTGTAATGTTTATTGTTAATTCTTTATTGTTAATTTCACTTTTGTTTATCTATTTCACTTGCTTTGGCAATGTAAACATATGTTGCCCATGCCAATAAAGCCCCTTAAATTGAAATTGAATTGAGAGAGAGAAGGGGGGAGGGAGAGAGTGAGCAGTGTTGTGTTTCTCAGCATGCTGTCATGATCCTAGTGTACACGTTGGCTTTGCATACATTTACATGAGGGAGTGTGAGGGAGAGAGATTGCGGGAGAGAGAGAAAGAGAGTGTTTTCTGTATTTAAAGAAGAGTCTGAGTACCTGTCACACAGATTCAGATCACACTACACTTGTGGCAACAACCTCTAGGCAACAAGCTGCCACACACACCCCTCGGGGATTGTTTGTGTCTTCATTAACA
This sequence comes from Oncorhynchus mykiss, assembly GCF_013265735.2. Taxonomy (NCBI): domain Eukaryota; kingdom Metazoa; phylum Chordata; class Actinopteri; order Salmoniformes; family Salmonidae; genus Oncorhynchus; species Oncorhynchus mykiss. The sequence goes on from NC_048577.1 coordinate 71,497,287, forward strand.
TCGTGACTGACTGCATGAATCACAGCCGGTGTCCCACATGGCACCCTCTCCCCTATATAGTGCACTACTGTTAACAAAAGCCCCGTCAAAAGTAGTGCACTATATAGGAAATAGGGTGCCATTTGGGACACTACCCTAGAGCAGACATCCTACCTTCTTCTCAAACCTAAAGATACTATCTCTGTAAAGCCAAGAGTCTAACTGACTGACAGACTGGCCCATCTCTGTATTTATGTTGTGTGAAGCAAAAACATGTGTTTTGAATGTGTCTTGGGGTGTGTTGTGTACATCTGGTGTATGATGTAGCCTATGAAATCAGCCTGGTTTGATTCAAATATGTCAAACAAATGGTAGTGGTTTCGATTGCAGCTAGTTTATGATTTGAGTGCATCATGGCATATTTATTACCAGTATAACGTTACTGTATATGGCTCAACGGTGCCATCTAGTGACGGTTTCCCTGAATTTAGTTTTAGTGCTTGTTGTCAGTTGGGAGGAAAGGTGAGCGGTTTTTTTGTTCTTATTTGATTCCTTATAGGTCTCTGCTGCATTCACATTGATGAAATATAGATTTTGATAGGGAAATTTAGTCAAATCTTTGGTGTAAAGTTATAATTTCCCAACTGAAACCAACCAACGGCCGAATCTAAAGCGTCTAGGTATGCTAGCTAACATTAGCTAACAGTTAACTCAGCTAGCTAACATTAGCCAACAGTTAACTTAGCTAACATTAGCTAACAGTTAACTAAGCTTAGAAATTATTCCATGTAAGTTTGATGTACTTTTATGTGAAATGTACTATTTACATCACGTGTTGGACAGCTTAATTACTTGAAGTAACTAAGTATCAAGAAAACACAACTTGCAATTTTTTCGACCACAAATTGTTCTAGCTAACTAATTAGCGGGCTTGTCAAGTTAGCTAGGTACAGTACCTAGCTAGCTGTGCTAGCCACTTCGAGTGAGTTAAGTAACGTTACCTGGCTTCTGATAGTTTGGTCAGCTACATACATTAGACCGGGTCTATAACTGTTCTCCAACTACTTGTGTTTTCTCAGACAGACGTCCTTTGCTGTTTATTTATGGTTGAAGACTTGGCTTGTTAGTTAGCCATGTCTCGCTTTACCAGTGCCTTCGTTGCATCTCCTTATAGGAGTGATCAGGCTCCAAAACCAACTGATAAGAGGTGAGTGTGCAGACCTGTGCAAAAATCTAGATATTTTTTAGTCAATCTGTGTTTCTATTAATTATCTCCCTCCCGCTCTCTCTCTTTTTCTCTCTCCGCTATCTCTCTTTTTCTCTCTCCCCCTTCCTTTCCATCTCCTCTCTCTTCCCTCTTTGCTCTCTCCCCACTCTTCCTTCCCACCCCACTCTTCCAGGTGGAGTAGGCCTCCAGAGGGCCTTGTTGTACCCCAGGATGTGGAGAGGGGGCTGGGGCCATGGAGTAAGGACCAGGGGCCGCCCAGCTCAGACCCCCCTCTCCCCCCTCAGCTGTGGGGACCCAAACGGCAGCTAGGCCAGTGTAAGTACTGCACCCCTATTCCCTATATAGTACTTTGCTGCTTTTGACCAGGGCTCTGTTGGTTGATGGCTTGGCCCAGCCCTGTAACTACAGCTGTATCTTAGCTTACAACTCTCTCCCTCCCTGCTTCTCTCTCTCCCACCCTTTTCCCCCTACAGCCAGCCCTGGACCCAGGGTTCCCATGGATACTGCTACCAGGTACAGGATGACCAGCAGACAGCAGACAGGAACAGCTATCCTGGGTGGGTGTACTCACTGTGTGTGTAGTGGGTGTGTGTTACAGGCGAGGCACAGGTCTATAGATGATGATGATGATGATGTGTTTGTGTGTGTGTGTGCATGTGTGCGTGTGTGTGTGTTGTAGTGCGTGGTTGTCGCAGGCAGAGTCCGCTCCCTCTACAGGGTACAGCTGTAGGGAGACTGGGGCTGTCAGAGGAGGAGGCCAAGGAGCAGATGGAGAACGGTCAGTACCATGTCACTGAGTGTGTGGGCGTGCGTGCGTTGTAGTGCGTGGTTGTCGCAGGCAGAGTCCGCTCCCTCTACAGGGTACAGCTGTAGGGAGACTGGGGCTGTCAGAGGAGGAGGCCAAGGAGCAGATGGAGAACGGTCAGTACCATGTCACTGAGTGTGTGGGCGTGCGTGCGTGCGTGTGTGTGTGTGTGTGAGTAGAGAATGGTCAGTACCATGTTATTGTGCATCACCAATGACACTACAGTGAAAGTATTCACACCCCTTGACTTTTTCCACATTTTGTTGTGTTACTGGCCTATACACAATACCCCATAATGTCAAAGTGGAATTGTGTTTTTTGTTGTTGTTGTTTTTTTAATGAAAAGCTTAAATGTCTTCAGTAAGTATTTGTTATGGCAAGCCTACATAAGTTCAGGAGTAAAACTGTGCTTTAACAAGTCACATAATAAGTTGCATGGACTCACTGTGTGTAATAATAGTGTTTAACATGATTCTAGATTGACTACCTCATCTCTGTAACCAACACCTAAATTACAGAGTAAAAGAAGAAAGCCTGTACAGAAAAGAAATATTCCAAAACATAAATCCTGTTTGCAATAAAGCACTAAAGTAAAACTGCAAAAATGTGGCAAAGAAATTCACTTTATGTCCTGAATTGTGTTATCTTTGGGGCAAATCCAACACAATACATCACTGAGTACCATATTTTCAAGCGTGGTGGTGGCTGCATCATGTTATGGGTATGCTTGTCATCGGGCAAGAATTAGGGAGTTTTTAGGATAAAAAGAAACGGAATGGAGCTAGGCAAAGGCAAAATCCAATTTGTATTTATTTTTTATTTCCCCTTTATTTAACCAGGTATGCCAGTTGAGAACAAGTTCTCATTTACAACTGCGACCTGGCCAAGATAAAGCAAAGCAGTGCGACAAGAACAACAACACAGATTTACACATCAACAAACGTACAGTCAATAACACAATAGAAAAAATATATGTACAGTGTGTTCAAATGTAGAAGAGTAGGGAGGTAAGGCAATAAATAGGCCATAGAGGCAAAATAATTACAATTTAGCACTAACTCTGGAGTGATAGATGTGCAGATGATGATGTGCAAGTAGAGAAACTGGGGTGCAAAAAGAGCAAGAGCATAAATAACAATATGGGGATGAGGTAGTTGGGTGTGTTGTTTACAGATGGGCTGTGTACAGTTTCAGTGATCAGAAAGCTGATATTTCTGTATTTCATTTTCAATAAATTTTGCACCAAAAAAAATCTAAAAACATGTTTTCATTTTGTCATTATGTGTAGATGGAAATACATATATTTAATCGATTCAGGCAGCAATCTCAACAGAACGTGGAATAAGTCGAGGGGTTTGAATACTTTCTGAAGGCACTTCTTTTGACCAGAGCGTTATGAGCCGTTCCTCCTCTATTGAAAAACAACGTCTTGTTCTGCACAAAGCCGTTCTTGCTCCAGTCATATGATACAGTCCCAAAATGGGGCATACTTTTCTCCATACTTTCTACATGGTGTTAGTTGTTTAGGTTTACACTGAATTCGTTTTTCCCCTAGAGTTTTATTTGACACTGTACGGCCTTAGGCTGCATGAAAAAAAAACACTTTGGCAGCCCGCCCTAGAATTTCATATACAGAAAAAAAACACTCTGGCAGCCCGCCCTAGAATTTCATATGCAGAAAAAACAACACTCTGGCAGCCCGCCCTAGAATTTCATATGCAGAAAAAACAACACTCTGGCCGCCCGCCCTAGAATTTCATATACAGAAAAAACAACACTCTGGCAGCCCGCCCTAGAATTTCATATGCAGAAAAAACAACACTCTGGCAGCCCGCCCTAGAATTTCATATACAGAAAAAAAATCCTGACAAGGAAATGGGTTGCATTTGGGACATAACCTTACTCTGCCCTATCGCTCTCCTGTTGAGCAGACACCGTGGAGTTGGTGAGAGAGCTGGTTACCATGCCGTCCAGAGACAGAGTCAAAGCTGTACGAGGCCTTCCTGTAAGTCTGGGGGAGCGCAGAAACATCAGGTAAACACACATTATGACGCATTCAACTACTTTCCACAGAGACAAACCAATATGTTATTTTTTATTTTATTTATTTAACTAGGCAAGTCAGTTAAGAACAAATTCTTATTTTCAATGACGCCCTAACAGTGGGTTAACTGCCTGTTCAGAACGACAGATTTTGTACCTTGTCAGCTCGGGGATTTGAACTCGCAACCTTTCGGTTACTAGTCCAAGGTCTCAGAGCAAGTGACGTCACCGATTGAAACGCTATACCACCGCTAACTAAGCTAGCCGCTTCACATCCGTTACACGTACAGTTAGGCCCTAAAGCTCAGGCTTACGCAGCGCAGTCTATACAGAACATTCAGAACGTATTCAGACCCCTTCCCCCTTTTTCCACATTTTCCATTTTCTAAAATGGATTAAATCGTTGTCTTTCCTCATCAATCTACACACAATACTCCATAATGACAAAGCCATTATTTAAAATAAAAAAAATCTAAAACTAAAAGAATACATTTACATAAGTATTCAGACCCTTTACTCAGTACTTTGTTGAAGCACGTTTGGCAGCGATTACAGCCTCGAGTCTTCTTGGGTATGACGCTACAAGCTTGGCACACCTGTATTTGGGGAGTTTATCTCATTCTTCTTGGCAGATTCTCTCAAGCTCTGTCAGGTTGAATGTGGACTGTTGCTGCACATCTATTTTCAGGTCTCTCCAGAGATGTTCAATCGGGTTCAAGTCCGGGCTCTGGCTGGGCCACTCAAGGACATTTTGAGACTTGTCACGAAGCCACTCCTGCGTTGTCTTGGCCTTTTGCCCCAGTCTGAAGTCCTGAACACTCTGGAGCTCCATTCATCTTTCCCTCGATCCTGACTAGTGTCCCAGTTCCTGCCGCTGAAAAACATCCCCACAGCATGATGCTGCCACCACCATGCTTCACCGTACAGATGGTGCCAGGTTTCCTTCCAGACGTAAAGCTTGGCATTCAGGCCAAAGAGTTCAATCTTAGTTTCATCAGACCAGGGAATCTTGTTTCTCACGGTCTGAGAGTCCTTCAGGTGCTTTTTTGGCAAACTCCAAGCGGGCTGTCATGTGCCTTTTACTGAGGAGTGGCTTCCGTCTGGCCGCTCTACCATAATAGCCTGATTGGTGGAGTGCTGCAGAGATGGTTGTCCTTCTAGAAGGTTCTCCCATCTCCACAGAGGAACTCTGGAGCTCTGACAGAGTGATCATTGGGTTCTTGGTCACCTCCCTGACCAAGGCCCTTCTCCCCTGATTCCTCGGTTTGGCCTGGCGGCCAGCTCTAGGAAGAGTCTTGGTGATTCCAAACGTATTCAATTTACGAATGATGGAGGCCACTGTGTTCTTGGGGACCTTTAATGCTGCAGAAATGTTTTGGTACCCTTCCCCAGATCTGTGCCTCGACACAATCCTGTCTTGGAGCTCTACGGACAATTCCTTCTACCACAACATGGCTTGTTTTTTTCTCTGACATGCTCTGTCAACTGTAGGACCACAAGCTTGATGTAGTCATTGCGTGCTAGAAATATGGGGCTAAATACTCAACTTTAAACTACTTTAAGACACATATAAGTGAATTTGCCCCAATACTTTTGGTCCCCTAAAATGGGAGGACTATGTACAAGAAGTGCTGTAATATCTAAACGGTTCACCCAATATGGATGAAAATACCCTCAAATGTAAGCTGACAGTCTGCACTTTAACCTCATAATCATTGTATCATTTCAAAGTGCTGGAGTACAGAGCCAGAACAACAAAACAATGTGGCCCGATGCCTTTGGAGCTCACTGTAAATTGCACAAGAATGATACATTTATAAAAAAACATGTAAAGGTAGACCTATTGGTTTCTCTTAATTCAACCCGCCCGCCACCCACCTGCCCGATATGAACGCAATATTTAATTACCCTAAACCCACCCGCCCTGCAGATATAACTGCGGGGACTGAAGGTTATGGGTCAACTGTCTCATCACTACGGTGTGTTTCCAGGTGCCGTGTCTTAGCAGAGAAGTTCTCCAGGAGGAGTCTAGAGAGAACAAGCTGCACTGACTGTTGGGAGCAGATCTCACTGGTCAGAACCCATGTCCTGTAGTAGTCACTAGATAGACATGTTAGAGAGGACACTGGTCAGAACCCATATCCTGTAGTAGTCACTAGATAGACATGTTAGAGAGGACACTGGTCAGAACCCATATCCCGTAGTAGTCACTAGATAGACATGTTAGAAAGGACACTGGTCAGAACCCATATCCTGCAGTAGTCACTAGATAGACATGTTAGAGAGGACACTGGTCAGAACCCATATCCCGTAGTAGTCACTAGATAGACATGTTAGAGAGGACACTGGTCAGAACTCATGTCCTGTAGTAGTCAGAGAACCCATGTCCTGTAGTAGTCACTAGATAGACATGTTAGAGAGGACACTGGTCAGAACCCATATCCTGTAGTAGTCACTAGATAGACATGTTAGAGAGGACACTGGTCAGAACCCATATCCTGTAGTAGTCACTAGATAGACATGTTAGAGAGGACACTGGTCAGAACCCATATCCCGTAGTAGTCACTAGATAGACATGTTAGAGAGGACACTGGTCAGAACCCATATCCTGCAGTAGTCACTAGATAGACATGTTAGAGAGGACACTGGTCAGAACCCATATCCTGTAGTAGTCACTAGATAGACATGTTAGAGAGGACACTGGTCAGAACTCATGTCCTGTAGTAGTCAGAGAACCCATGTCCTGTAGTAGTCACTAGATAGACATGTTAGAGAGGACACTGGTCAGAACCCATATCCTGTAGTAGTCACTAGATAGACATGTTAGATAGGACACTGGTCAGAACCCATATCCTGTAGTAGTCACTAGATAGACATGTTAGAGAGGACACTGGTCAGAACCCATATCCCGTAGTAGTCACTAGATAGACATGTTAGAGAGGACACTGGTCAGAACCCATATCCTGCAGTAGTCACTAGATAGACATGTTAGAGAGGACACTGGTCAGAACCCATATCCTGTAGTAGTCACTAGATAGACATGTTAGAGAGGACACTGGTCAGAACCCATATCCTGTAGTAGTCACTAGATAGACATGTTAGATAGGACACTGGTCAGAACCCATATCCTGTAGTAGTCACTAGATAGACATGTTAGAGAGGACACTGGTCAGAACCCATATCCCGTAGTAGTCACTAGATAGACATGTTAGAGAGGACACTGGTCAGAACCCATATCCTGCAGTAGTCACTAGATAGACATGTTAGAGAGGACACTGGTCAGAACCCATATCCTGTAGTAGTCACTAGATAGACATGTTAGAGAGGACACTGGTCAGAACTCATGTCCTGTAGTAGTCAGAGAACCCATGTCCTGTAGTAGTCACTAGATAGACATGTTAGAGAGGACACTGGTCAGAACCCATATCCTGTAGTAGTCACTAGATAGACATGTTAGAGAGGACACTGGTCAGAACCCATATCCTGTAGTAGTCACTAGATGTCTCTGTCTCTCAGTCTGTTCGTAGGTGCAGCAGTGTGGTGTTTTTCAGACAGTCTCTCTCTCTGTGGCGCGGTTCTCTGAGGGAGATCAGTGGAAGGTTTGGTTCTGCTGTCCTCTGCTACTTCCTGTTTCTAAGATGGCTGCTCCTCTTCAACCTCCTCTCTTCCCTCCTCAACCTCTCCTTCATCACGTTGCCATGGGCGCTGCTTGGCACCGACACTCAGGGCGCCGGGGCAACTGCCGGGTTCAGGGGACTGGAGCTCCTCACTGGAGTGGTGAGTGGACACACTGACACGGACACATCCATACATACATATAGGATACACAGACACACACAAATACACACTCTGTTTTAAAGATGCAGTAACTAAGTCTAAAGTGTCATCTGTCTGCCTGTCTGTCTCTCTCTCTCTCTCCCCCTGCCTCTCTCCCTGTTTCTCTCTCCCTGTTTCTCTCCCTTCCTCTCTCCCTGCTTCTCTGTCTTTTTGTCTGCCTCTCCATACCTCTCTCCCTGTCTCTCTCTCCCTGCCTCTCTCCCTGTCTATCTCTCTCCCTGCCTCTCACTGTCTCTGTCTCTCCATACCTCTCTCCCTGTCTCTCTCTCCCTGCGTGTGTGTGTGTGTGTGTGTGTGTGTGTGTGTGTGTGTGTAGGGGTGGTTCAATGTGTCCATGCTGTACTATGGTGTCTACAGGAGTAACAGTGTGCTGAGTGGAGGCCAGTCTAGTTATAACATCCAGCTAGCTTACCTCTTTACCATCACCTCCTACATGCTGCTCTGTGGAGCCTCAGTCACATACAGGTAATACTGTCTGTCTGTCTGTCTGATTTACCTCCTACATGCTGCTCTGTGGAGCCTCAGTCATATACAGGTAATACTGTCTGGTTGGTTGGTTGGTTGGTTGGTTGGTTGGTTGGTTGGTTGGTTGGTTGGTTGGTTGGTTGGTTGGTTGGTTGGTTGGTTGGTTGGTTGGTTGGTTGGTTGGTTGGTTGGTTGGTTGGTTGGTTGGTTGGTTGGTTGGTTGGTTGGTTGGTTGGTTGGTTGGTTGGTTGGTTGGTTGGTTGGTTGGTTGGTTGGTTGGTTGGTTGGTTGGTTGGTTGGTTGGTTGGTTGGTTGGTTGGTTGGTTGGTTGGTTGGTTGGTTGGTTTGTTTGTTTGTTTGTTTGTTTGTTTGTTTGTTTGTTTGTTTGTTTACCTCCTACATGCTGCTCTGTGGAGCCAGGCTACTCTTCCTGGGGTTTTATTTTGGATCCCTATTAGTTCCTGCCAAGGCAGCAGCTACACTTCCTGGGGTTTATTATGGTTCCCCATTAGTTCCTGCCAAGGCAGCAGCTACTCTTCCTGGGGTTTATTATGGATCCCCATTAGTTCCTGCCAAGGCAGCAGCTACCCTTCCTGGGGTTTATTATGGATCCCCATTAGTTCCTGCCAAGGCAGCAGCTACCCTTCCTGGGGTTTATTATGGATCCCCATTAGTTCCTGCCAAGGCAGCAGCTACTCTTCCTGGGGTTTATTATGGATCCCCATTAGTTCCTGCCAAGGCAGCAGCTACCCTTCCTGGGGTTTATTATGGATCCCCATTAGTTCCTGCCAAGGCAGCAGCTACCCTTCCTGGGGTTTATTATGGATCCCCATTAGTTCCTGCCAAGGCAGCAGCTACCCTTCCTGGGGTTTATTATGGATCCCCATTAGTTCCTGCCAAGGCAGCAGCTACCCTTCCTGGGGTTTATTATGGATCCCCATTAGTTCCTGCCAAGGCAGCAGCTACCCTTCCTGGGGTTTATTATGGATCCCCATTAGTTCCTGCCAAGGCAGCAGCTACTCTTCCTGGGGTTTATTATGGATCCCCATTAGTTCCTGCCAAGGCAGCAGCTACCCTTCCTGGGGTTTATTATGGATCCCCATTAGTTCCTGCCAAGGCAGCAGCTACCCTTCCTGGGGTTTATTATGGATCCCCATTAGTTCCTGTCAAGGCAGCAGCAGATTTTTTTCCCCAGTGAGATGTCCGGCCCTGAGGCACCCCTCCGTGGGGCGGGGCCAATAAGTAGACCGGAGTGGCTCCGCCCCGGTCAGAAAAAAGAGTGTGGGTGTCTCGCTTTCTCTACCGTCCCTAGCATCTACACAGTAAACAAATAAACAACTGACTTTCAGCTTGTAGGGAAGGACATTCAACATGTATGACTGACACAAATGACTGATAATATGGAGGAACAGTCAGCATGCCAGATATTATAGAGGAACAGTCAGTCAGCATGCCAGATATTATAGAGGAACAGTCAGTCAGCATGCCAGATATTATAGAGGAACAGTCAGTCAGCATGCCAGATATTATAGAGGAACAGTCAGTCAGCATGCCAGATATTATAGAGGAACAGTCAGTCAGCATGCCAGATATTATGGAGGAACAGTCAGCATGCCAGATATTATGGAGGAACAGTCAGCATGCCAGATAATATGGAGGAACAGTCAGCATGACAGATAATATGGAGGAACAGTCAGCATGCCAGATATTATAGAGGAACAGTCAGCATGCCAGATATTATAGAGGAACAGTCAGCATGCCAGATAATATAGAGGAACAGTCAGCAAGCCAGATAATATGGAGGAACAGTCAGTCAGCATGCCAGATATTATGGAGGAACAGTCAGCATGCCAGATAATATGGAGGAACAGTCAGTCAGCATGCCAGATATTATGGAGGAACACTCAGCATGCCAGATAATATGGAGGAACAGTCAGTCAGCATGCCAGATATTATGGAGGAACAGTCAGCATGCCAGATAATATGGAGGAACAGTCAGCATGCCAGATAATATGGAGGATCAGTCAGCATGACAGATATTATGGAGGAACAGTCTGTGTGTGTGTGTGTTGAGCAGCATGGCAGGGTGTCTCCAGACTGGTGTTGTGGCGTCAGGTGTAGCGGCTCAGAGACCTGGCTCTCTGTCTGGAAGAGGAGATGACTACTGGAGACTGTTGTGTAGCTGGGACTTCTCTCTGCTGCACCACGCGGACATACACACACACAGGACCAACCTGCTAGTACATCTAAAGGTACTCACACACACACACACACACACACATACACATAAACAACCTGCTAGTATTACTGAAGGTACACACATAAACAATCTGCTAGTATTACTGAAGGTACACACAGAAACAACCTGCTAGTATTACTGAAGGTTCACACACATAAACAACCTGCTAGTATTACTGAAGGTACACACAGAAACAACCTGCTAGTATTACTGAAGGTTCACACACATAAACAACCTGCTAGTATTACTGAAGGTTCACACACAGAAACAACCTGCTAGTATTACTGAAGGTTCACACACAGAAACAACCTGCTAGTATTACTGAAGGTTCACACACATAAACAACCTGCTAGTATTACTGAAGGTTCACACACAGAAACAACCTGCTAGTATTACTGAAGGTTCACACACAGAAACAACCTGCTAGTATTACTGAAGGTTCACACACAGAAACAACCTGCTAGTATTACTGAAGGTTCACACACAGAAACAACCTGCTAGTATTACTGAAGGTTCACACACATAAACAACCTGCTAGTATTACTGAAGGTTCACACACAGAAACAACCTGCTAGTATTACTGAAGGTTCACACACAGAAACAACCTGCTAGTATTACTGAAGGTTCACACACAGAAACAACCTGCTAGTATTACTGAAGGTTCACACACAGAAACAATCTGCTAGTATTACTGAAGGTTCACACAGAAACAATCTGCTAGTATTACTGAAGGTTCACACACAGAAACAATCTGCTAGTATTACTGAAGGTTCACACATAAACAACCTGCTAGTATTACTGAAGGTTCACACATAAACAACCTGCTAGTATTACTGAAGGTTCACACACAGAAACAACCTGCTAGTATTACTGAAGGTTCACACACAGAAACAACCTGCTAGTATTACTGAAGGTTCACACACAGAAACAACCTGCTAGTATTACTGAAGGTTCACACACAGAAACAACCTGCTAGTATTACTGAAGGTTCACACACATAAACAACCTGCTAGTATTACTGAAGGTTCACACACAGAAACAACCTGCTAGTATTACTGAAGGTTCACACACAGAAACAACCTGCTAGTATTACTGAAGGTTCACACACAGAAACAACCTGCTAGTATTACTGAAGGTTCACACACAGAAACAACCTGCTAGTATTACTGAAGGTTCACACACAGAAACAACCTGCTAGTATTACTGAAGGTTCACACACAGAAACAACCTGCTAGTATTACTGAAGGTTCACACAGAAACAATCTGCTAGTATTACTGAAGGTTCACACAGAAACAATCTGCTAGTATTACTGAAGGTACACACAGAAACAACTCTGTTGATTTGTATTGAGACCTCTAACTGTTGATTTGTATTGAGACCTCTAACTCTGTTGATTTGTATTGAGACCTCTAACTGTTGATTTGTATTGAGACCTCTAACTGTTGATTTGTATTGAGACCTCTAACTGTTGATTTGTATTGAGACCTCTAACTCTGTTGATTTGTATTGAGACCTCTAACTGTTGATTTGTATTGAGACCTCTAACTCTGTTGATTTGTATTGAGACCTCTAACTGTTGATTTGTATTGAGACCTCTAACTGTTGATTTGTATTGAGACCTCTAACTGTTGATTTATATTGAGACCTCTAACTGTTGATTTGTATTGAGACCTCTAACTGTTGATTTGTATTGAGACCTCTAACTGTTGATTTGTATTGAGACCTCTAACTGTTGATTTGTATTGAGACCTCTAACTGTTGATTTGTATTGAGACCTCTAACTCTGACCTTGTAGCTTGGTTGAGTAGGCTATCGCATGCAAAAGGCATCCTTGTGGGGGGCTGGGGGAACAGACAGAATGAAACACACACACACACACACACACGTACCCATCTTAATAGCTGTGTTTGTCTAGGAGTCTCTAAGGGAGAGCAGAGTGGAGAGAGAGCTGTCTGTGTCAGACAAGATGAGGGCCTGTCTGGTCCGTCTGGCTGTCTGGCTTCTGTCTGTCTGTCTGGCTACTGGGGCCTGTGTGGCTGTCTACTACCTCTGTCAGCACAACCTGCAGGTCGGTAGCACAAACACACACCACACACACACAGTTTAATGTGTTGTACTGTCACCTGGAACTACCTCTGTAAATATGTGTGTGTGTGTGTGTGTGTGTGTGTGTGTGTGTGTGTGTGTGTGTGTGTGTGGGTCCATGTGATGTGTGTGTGTGTTTCTCCAGTGTGTGGTAACGTCCCCCAGTCCAGAGGATGTCCTGACGGAGGCCTGGTCTCTGCTGCTGCCTGTAGCAGTGTGTGTCCTCAACACCTTCATATCACTACTCTACACACACACACACAGACTGGAGCGCTACGATAGCCCACGTACACGCGTCTACGTCACGGTGCTCAGGTAACGCACGCAGTACACACACACAGTACACACACACAGTACACACACACACCCACGCACACAGTACACACACACACACACACCCACGCACAAACAGTACACACACACACACACAAACAGTACACACACACACACCCACAAACAGTATACACCCACCCACGCACAAACAGTACACACACACACAGTACACACACACACACACACACACACAGTACACACACACCCACGCACACACAGTACACAGTAGTAGGTAACATGTTATTGTCTCTACTCTGACTGTAACACCCCAGACCCTCAGTAGTAGGTAACATGTTATTGTCTCTGTGACTGTAACACCCCAGACCCACAGTAGTAGGTAACATGTTATTGTCTCTGTGACTGTAACACCCCAGACCCTCAGTAGTAGGTAACATGTTATTGTCTCTACTCTGACTGTAACACCCCAGACCCTCAGTAGTAGGTAACATGTTATTGTCTCTGTGACTGTAACACCCCAGACCCTCAGTAGTAGGTAACATGTTATTGTCTCTGTGACTGTAACACCCCAGACCCTCAGTAGTAGGTAACATGTTATTGTCTCTGTGACTGTAACACCCCAGACCCTCAGTAGTAGGTAACATGTTATTGTCTCTGTGACTGTAACACCCCCAGACCCTCAGTAGTAGGTAACATGTTATTGTCTCTGTGACTGTAACACCCCAGACCCTCAGTAGTAGGTAACATGTTATTGTCTCTACTCTGTGACTGTAACACCCCAGACCCTCAGTAGTAGGTAACATGTTATTGTCTCTGTGACTTTAACACCCCAGACCCTCAGTAGTAGGTAACATGTTATTGTCTCTACTCTGACTGTAACACCCCAGACCCTCAGTAGTAGGTAACATGTTATTGTCTCCACTCTGACTGTAACACCCCAGACCCTCAGTAGTAGGTAACATGTTATTGTCTCTGTGACTGTAACACCCCAGACCCTCAGTAGTAGGTAACATGTTATTGTCTCTGTGACTGTAACACCCCAGACCCTCAGTAGTAGGTAACATGTTATTGTCTCCACTCTGACTGTAACACCCCAGACCCTCAGTAGTAGGTAACATGTTATTGTCTCTACTCTGACTGTAACACCCCAGACCCTCAGTAGTAGGTAACATGTTATTGTCTCTACTCTGTGACTGTAACACCCCAGACCCTCAGTAGTAGTTAACATGTTATTGTCTCTGTGACTGTAACACCCCAGACCCTCAGTAGTAGGTAACATGTTATTGTCTCTACTCTGACTGTAACACCCCAGACCCTCAGTAGTAGGTAACATGTTATTGTCTCTACTCTGACTGTAACAATCCAGACCCTCAGTAGTAGGTAACATGTTATTGTCTCTACTCTGTGACTGTAACACCCCAGACCCTCAGTAGTAGGTAACATGTTATTGTCTCCACTCTGACTGTAACACCCCAGACCCTCAGTAGTAGGTAACATGTTATTGTCTCTGTGACTGTAACACCCCAGACCCTCAGTAGTAGGTAACATGTTATTGTCTCTGTGACTGTAACACCCCAGACCCTCAGTAGTAGGTAACATGTTATTGTCTCTGTGACTGTAACACCCCAGACCCTCAGTAGTAGGTAACATGTTATTGTCTCTACTCTGACTGTAACACCCCAGACCCTCAGTAGTAGGTAACATGTTATTGTCTCTACTCTGTGACTGTAACACCCCAGACCCTCAGTAGTAGGTAACATGTTATTGTCTCTGTGACTGTAACACCCCAGACCCTCAGTAGTAGGTAACATGTTATTGTCTCTGTGACTGTAACACCCCAGACCCTCAGTAGTAGGTACCATGTTATTGTCTCTACTCTGACTGTAACACCCCAGACCCTCAGTAGTAGGTAACATGTTATTGTCTCTGTGACTGTAACACCCCAGACCCTCAGTAGTAGGTAACATGTTATTGTCTCTACTCTGACTGTAACACCCCAGACCCTCAGTAGTAGGTAACATGTTATTGTCTCTGTGACTGTAACACCCCAGACCCTCAGTAGTAGGTAACATGTTATTGTCTCCACTCTGACTGTAACACCCCAGACCCTCAGTAGTAGGTAACATGTTATTGTCTCTGTGACTGTAACACCCCAGACCCTCAGTAGTAGGTAACATGTTATTGTCTCTGTGACTGTAACACCCCAGACCCTCAGTAGTAGGTAACATGTTATTGTCTCCACTCTGACTGTAACACCCCAGACCCTCAGTAGTAGGTAACATGTTATTGTCTCTGTGACTGTAACACCCCAGACCCTCAGTAGTAGGTAACATGTTATTGTCTCTACTCTGACTGTAACACCCCAGACCCTCAGTAGTAGGTAACATGTTATTGTCTCTACTCTGACTGTAACACCCCAGACCCTCAGTAGTAGGTAACATGTTATTGTCTCTACTCTGTGACTGTAACACCCCAGACCCTCAGTAGTAGGTAACATGTTATTGTCTCTGTGACTGTAACACCCCAGACCCTCAGTAGTAGGTAACATGTTATTGCCTCTACTCTGTGACTGTAACACCCCAGACCCTCAGTAGTAGGTAACATGTTATTGTCTCTGTGACTGTAACACCCCAGACCCTCAGTAGTAGATAACATGTTATTGTCTCTACTCTGACTGTAACACCCCAGACCCTCAGTAGTAGGTAACATGTTATTGTCTCTGTGACTGTAACACCCCAGACCCTCAGTAGTAGGTAACATGTTGTTGTCTCTGTGACTGTAACACCCCAGACCATCAGTAGTAGGTAACATGTTATTGTCTCTGTGACTGTAACACCCCAGACCCTCAGTAGTAGGTAACATGTTATTGTCTCTGTGACTGTAACACCCCAGACCCTCAGTAGTAGGTAACATGTTATTGTCTCTGTAACACCCCATACCCTCAGTAGTAGGTAACATGTTATTGTCTCTGTAACACCCCAGACCCTCAGTAGTAGGTAACATGTTATTGTCTCTGTAACACCCCAGACCCTCAGTAGTAGGTAACATGTTATTGTCTCTGTGACTTTAACACCCCAGACCCTCAGTAGTAGGTAACATGTTATTGTCTCTACTCTGACTGTAACACCCCAGACCCTCAGTAGTAGGTAACATGTTATTGTCTCTACTCTGACTGTAACACCCCAGACCCTCAGTAGTAGGTAACATGTTATTGTCTCTGTAACACCCCAGACCCTCAGTAGTAGGTAACATGTTATTGTCTCTGTAACACCCCAGACCCTCAGTAGTAGGTAACATGTTATTGTCTCTGTGACTTTAACACCCCAGACCCTCAGTAGTAGGTAACATGTTATTGTCTCTACTCTGACTGTAACACCCCAGACCCTCAGTAGTAGGTAACATGTTATTGTCTCTACTCTGACTGTAACACCCCAGACCCTCAGTAGTAGGTAACATGTTATTGTCTCTACTCTGTGACTGTAACACCCCAGACCCTCAGTAGTAGGTAACATGTTATTGTCTCTGTGACTGTAACACCCCAGACCCTCAGTAGTAGGTAACATGTTATTGTCTCTGTGACTGTAACACCCCAGACCCTCAGTAGTAGGTAACATGTTATTGTCTCTACTCTGTGACTGTAACACCCCAGACCCTCAGTAGTAGGTAACATGTTATTGTCTCCACTCTGACTGTAACACCCCAGACCCTCAGTAGTAGGTAACATGTTATTGTCTCTACTCTGTGACTGTAACACCCCAGACCCTCAGTAGTAGGTAACATGTTATTGTCTCTGTGACTGTAACACCCCAGACCCTCAGTAGTAGGTAACATGTTATTGTCTCTGTGACTGTAACACCCCAGACCCTCAGTAGTAGGTAACATGTTATTGTCTCTACTCTGACTGTAACACCCCAGACCCTCAGTAGTAGGTAACATGTTATTGTCTCTGTGACTGTAACACCCCAGACCCTCAGTAGTAGGTAACATGTTATTGTCTCTGTGACTGTAACACCCCCAGACCCTCAGTAGTAGGTAACATGTTATTGTCTCTGTGACTGTAACACCCCAGACCCTCAGTAGTAGGTAACATGTTATTGTCTCTACTCTGACTGTAACACCCCAGACCCTCAGTAGTAGGTAACATGTTATTGTCTCTGTGACTGTAACACCCCAGACCCTCAGTAGTAGGTAACATGTTATTGTCTCTGTGACTGTAACACCCCAGACCCTCAGTAGTAGGTAACATGTTATTGTCTCTACTCTGTGACTGCAGGAATGCGATGCTGAAGGTGTCTATCCTAGCCGTGTTGTGTTACTACTGGTTAGCGCTGGTCCCCGGCAACGTCCCGGTAAGAACTAATACACACATATTGCCTGAGTCACATACGGCACCCTATTCCCTGTATAGTACACTACTATAGACCAGAGCACTATTCCCTGTATAGTGCACTACTTTAGACCAGAGCCCTATTTCCTGTATAGTACACTACTTTAGACCAGAGCCCTATTCCCTGTATAGTACACTACTTTAGAACAGAGCCCTATTTCCTGTGTAGTGCACTACTTTAGACCAGGGCCCTATTCCCTGTATAGTGCACTACTTTAGACCAGAGCCCTATTCCCTGTATAGTGCACTACTTTAGACCAGGGTGTGTGTCTGTGTGTCTGTCTGTCCTACAGTGCTGGGAGTCGTATGTTGGTCAGGATGTGTACCGGCTGGTCATAGTGGACTTCATCTTCTGTCTGCTGGGATCCTTCTGTGGAGAATACCTCTACAAGTACAGCTGTCTTTACTATACTATACTATATTACTATACTATACTATATTACTATACTATATTACTATACTGTGGAGAATACCTCTACAAGTACAGCTGTCTTTACTATATTATACTATATTACTATATTGTGGAGAATACCTCTACAAGTACAGCTGTCTTTACTATACTATACTATACTATATTACTAGACTGTGGAGAATACCTCTACAAGTACAGCTGTCTTTACTATACTATACTATACTATATTACTATACTATACTATATTACTATACTGTGGAGAATACCTCTACAAGTACAGCTGTCTTTACTATACTATATTACTATACTATACTATATTACTATACTATACTATATTACTATACTATACTAGACTGTAGAGAATACCTCTACAAGTACAGCTGTCTTTACTATACTATACTATATTACTATACTATACTATATTACTATACTGTGGAGAATACCTCTACAAGTACAGCTGTCTTTACTATACTATACTATACTATATTACTATACTATGCTATATTACTATACTGTAGAGAATACCTCTACAAGTACAGCTGTCTTTACTATACTATACTATATTACTATACTATACTATATTACTATACTGTGGAGAATACCTCTACAAGTACAGCTGTATTTACTATACTATACTATACTATATTACTATACTATACTATATTACTATACTGTGGAGAATACCTCTACAAGTACAGCTGTCTTTACTATACTATACTATACTATATTACTATACTATACTACATTACTATTCTGTGGAGAATACCTCTACAAGTACAGCTGTCTTTACTATACTATACTATATTACTATAGTATACTATATTACTATACTATACTACTATACTGTGGAGAATACCTCTACAAGTACAGTTGTCTTTACTATACTATACTACATTACTATACTGTGGAGAATACCTCTACAAGTACAGCTGTCTTTACTATACTATACTATATTACTATAGTATACTATATTACTATACTATACTATATTACTATACTGTGGAGAATACCTCTACAAGTACAGCTGTCTTTACTATACTATACTATATTACTAGACTGTGGAGAATATCTCTACAAGTACAGCTGTCCATACTATACTATACTATACTGTGGAGAATACCTCTACAAGTACAGCTGTCCATACTATACTATATACTATACTATACTATACTATACTGTGGAGAATACCTCTACAAGTACAGCTGCCCATACTATACTATACTATACTGTGGAGAATACCTCTACAAGTACAGCTGTCCATACTATACTATACTATACTGTGGAGAATACCTCTACAAGTACAGCTGTCCATACTATACTATACTATACTGTGGAGAATACCTCTACAAGTACAGCTGTCCATACTATACTATACTAGACTGTGGAGAATACCTCTACAAGTACAGCTGTCCATACTATACTATACTAGACTGTGGAGAATACCTCTACAAGTACAGCTGTCTTTACTATACTATACTATATACTATATTACTATACTGTGGAGAATACCTCTACAAGTACAGTACTTATATTGGAGCTGGGATGATCAACAGCGACCACTTAACCACAGTCATTTTGCTGATATTGTTCATTACGATAAGTAGCCTATACTAGAGAAATGTGAAGTTTGAAATACGTTTGCTAATGTGGATGATTGTTAATTGATGACTACGACAGTCAGACTGGTAGTAGTAGTTTTTAAAGGGCAATTAAAAACCAACTGTGGTACACATCAATGTTGTAACTAGTATAGTACTGTATACACTGAGTGTACAAAACATTAGGAACACCTTCCTGATATTGAGTCGCACCCTCTTTTGCTCTAAGAACAGTCTCAATTTGTTGGGGTTTGAACTCTACAAGGTGTTGAACGTGTTCCACAGGGATGCTGGGCCATGTTGACTCTACAAGGTGTTGAAAGCGTTCCACAGGGATGCTGGGCCATGTTGACTCTACAAGGTGTTGAAAGGGTTCCACAGGGATGCTGGCCCATGTTGACTCTACAAGGTGTTGAAAGAGTTCCACAGGGATGCTGGACCATGTTGACTCCACAAGGTGTTGAAAGCGTTCCACAGGGATGCTGGCCCATGTTGACTCTACAAGGTGTTGAAAGAGTTCCACAGGGATGCTGGCCCATGTTGACTCTACAAGGTGTTGAAAGCGTTCCACAGGGATGCTGGCCCATGTTGACTCTACAAGGTGTTGAAAGAGTTCCACAGGGATGCTGGCCCATGTTGACTCTACAAGGTGTTGAAAGCGTTCCACAGGGATGCTGGCCCATGTTGACTCTACAAGGTGTTGAAAGCGTTCCACAGGGATGCTGGCCCATGTTGACTCTACAAGGTGTTGAAAGTGTTCCACATAGATGCTGGCCCATGTTAACTCTACAAGGTGTTGAAAGTGTTCCACAGGGATGCTGGCCCATGTTGACTCTACAAGGTGTTGAAAGGGTTCCACAGGGATGCTGGCCCATGTTGACTCTACAAGGTGTTGAAAGCGTTCCACAGGGATGCTGGCCCATGTTGACTCTACAAGGTGTTGAAAGGGTTCCACAGGGATGCTGGCCCATGTTGACTCTACAAGGTGTTGAAAGCGTTCCACAGGGATGCTGGCCCATGTTGACTCTACAAGGTGTTGAAAGGGTTCCACAGGGATGCTGGCCCATGTTGACTCTACAAGGTGTTGAAAGCGTTCCACAGGGATGCTGGCCCATGTTGACTCTACAAGGTGTTGAAAGCGTTCCACAGGGATGCTGGCCCATGTTGACTCTACAAGGTGTTGAAAGCGTTCCACAGGGATGCTGGCCCATGTTGACTCTACAAGGTGTTGACAGCGTTCCACAGGGATGCTGGCCCATGTTGACTCTACAAGGTGTTGACAGCGTTCCACAGGGATGCTGGCCCATGTTGACTCTACAAGGTGTTGAAAGCGTTCCACAGGGATGCTGGCCCATGTTGACTCTACAAGGTGTTGAAAGCGTTCCACAGGGATGCTGGCCCATGTTGACTCTACAAGGTGTTGAAAGCGTTCCACAGGGATGCTGGCCCATGTTGACTCTACAAGGTGTTGAAAGTGTTCCACAGGGATGCTGGCCCATGTTGACTCTACAAGGTGTTGAAAGCGTTCCACAGGGATGCTCGCCCATGTTGACTCTACAAGGTGTTGAAAGCGTTCCACAGGGATGCTGGCCCATGTTGACTCTACAAGGTGTTGAAAGCGTTCCACAGGGATGCTGGCCCATGTTGACTCTACAAGGTGTTGAAAGCGTTCCACAGGGATGCTGGCCCATGTTGACTCTACAAGGTGTTGAAAGGGTTCCACAGAGATGCTGGACCATGTTAACTCTACAATATGTTGAAAATGTTCCACAGAGATGCTGGCCCATGTTAACTCTACAAGATGTTGAAAATGTTCCACAGAGATGCTGGCCCATGTTAACTCTACAAGATGTTGAAAATGTTCCACAGAGATGCTGGCCCATGTTGACTCTACAAGGTGTTGAAAGCGTTCCACAGGGATGCTGGCCCATGTTGACTCTACAAGGTGTTGAAAGGGTTCCACAGGGATGCTGGCCCATGTTGACTCTACAAGGTGTTGAAAGCGTTCCACAGGGATGCTGGCCCATGTTGACTCTACAAGGTTTTGAAAGTGTTCCACAGAGATGCTGGCCCATGTTAACTCTACAAGGTGTTGAAAGTGTTCCACAGGGATGCTGGCCCATGTTGACTCTACAAGGTGTTGAAAGAGTTCCACAGGGATGCTGGCCCATGTTGACTCTACAAGGTGTTGAAAGCGTTCCACAGGGATGCTGGCCCATGTTGACTCTACAAGGTGTTGAAAGGGTTCCACAGGGATGCTGGCCCATGTTGACTCTACAAGGTGTTGAAAGCGTTCCACAGGGATGCTGGCCCATGTTGACTCTACAAGGTGTTGAAAGCGTTCCACAGGGATGCTGGCCCATGTTGACTCTACAAGGTGTTGAAAGCGTTCCACAGGGATGCTGGGCCATGTTGACTCCAATACTTCCCACAGTTGTGTCCAGTTGGCTGGATGTCCTTTAGGTGGTGGACCATTCTTGATACTCACGGGAAACTGTTGAGCGTGAAAAACCCAGCAGCGTTGCAGTTCTTGACACAAACTGGTGCGCCTGGCACCTACTACCATTCACCCTCTGAATGGCACACATACACAATCCATGTCTCTATTGTCTCAAGGTTTTAAAAATCCTTCTTTAACCAGGTCTCCTCCCCTTCATCTACACTGATTGAAGTGGATTTAACAAGTGACATCAATAAGGGATCATAGCTTTCACCTGGATTCACCTGGTCAGTCTATGTCATGTATAACACCTGGTCAGTCTGTGTCATGGAAAGAGCCGGTGTTCCTAATGTTTTGTCCACTCAGTGTCTATCCTCTCCTCTACAAGTTTGCCCATCTATCTGTGGTTATTCCATGTTTAGTATATTCACAAAAATACACTTATATAGATAGTTTAGTATTTAACTCCAACATGGACTCAAGCACACCTGTTGTTGTCTTTAGTGTGATTGCCACCAGGTGTGTTGTGAAGCCGGCAGAGTTTGACGTGGCCAGGAACGTTCTAGATCTGATCAACGCTCAGACCCTGGCCTGGTACAGTAACCTATAGTCCTACCCACTCTGCCTCTCTAGTAACCTATATATATATATATACCCTCTCTGCCTCTCTAGTAACCTATATCTATATAATCGATTAGCATGCCCACCATTTCCGTCAGTTAAACATGACAAACTGAACACAGTATGTATGCATTAACGTATCATGATACAATATTATAGTGAGGCAACATATGAGGTGTGAATGGCAAACATTTCACAGCAAAATGGATGTACATTTTTTCTCTACAGCAAAAAAACAACAATTTTTTCAAAATATATTAGAATAGCAGACTGATCACATGACCAATATCTGAGCTCTGGTTGGAGTAGTCCTAAAATTGCACACTAGGTGGCGCAGCTGATAAAAATTCCCCATGCTGGCAACATTGCTTGTCAATATTGGCAAAAGAAAATGCTAGTGTATCATTAGCTTGAGACTGTCTTAATGTTGCTCTGCCTGCCTGTCTGTCTGTCTGCCGGTCTGTCTGTCTGCCTGTCGGTCTGTCTGCCTGTCGGTCTGTCTGCCTGTCTGTCTGCCTGTCCGTCTGTCTCTCTCTGTCTCTCTCCCTCTCCAGGATAGGGGTGTACTTCTCTCCTCTCCTCCCTGTCGTTCAGCTCATCAAACTCTTCCTAATCTTCCACCTAAAGAAGGTAGAGCCCTGGAGAAAACACTAGGGTTCCATTGTAATACTAGGGTTCCATTGTAATACTAGGGTTCCATTGTAATACTAGGGTTCCATTGTGATACTAGGGTTCCATTCTAATACTAGGGTTCCATTGTAATACTAGGGTTCCATTCTAATACTAGGGTTCCGTTGTAATACTAGGGTTCCATTCTAATACTAGGGTTCCATTGTAATACTAGGGTGCCGTTGTAATACTAGGGTTCCATTGTGATACTAGGGTTCCATTGTGATACTAGGGTTCCATTCTAATACTAGGGTTCCGTTGTAATACTAGGGTTCCATTTGAGATGTAGACTCAGACTCCCTCCCTCCCTCTCTTTCTCCCCCCTCCTCCCTCCCTCCCTCCCTCTCTTTCTCCCCCCTCCTCCCTCCCTCCCTCCCTCTCGTTCTCCCCCCTCCTCCCTCCCTCCCTCCCTCTCGTTCTCCCCCCTCCTCCCTCCCTCCCTCCCTCCCTCTCTTTCTCCCCCCTCCTCCCTCCCTCCCTCCCTCCCTCTCTTTCTCCTCCTCTCTCCCCCTTGCTCCCCCATCTCTCTTTCTCCCTCCCTACCTCTCTTTCTCCCCCCTCCCTCCCTACCTCTCTCCCTCCTCCTCTCTCCCTCCCTACCTCTCTCCCCCCTCTCTCCACCCCCCCTCCTCCCTCCCTACCTCTCTCCTAGACCAGTATAAGGAGCTGCCATCCTCCCAGCTCCTGGAGTAGGGTGGGTCAGATGCAGACCCTCTTCATCTCCCTCCTCTTCCTCCCCTGTTACCTGGGGACTCTGGCCCTGCTGGCATACACACTCTGGAGGTACACACACACACACACACACTCACAATCAATACAATGTTTTTTATAAAGCCCTTTTTACATCAGCAGAGTGCTTCTACAGAAAACCCAGCCTAAAACCACAAACAGGAAAAACTCCCTAGAAAGGCAGGAACCTGGGTAGAAACCTAGAGAGGAACCAGGCTCTGAGGGGTGGCCAGTCTTCTTCTGGCTGTGCCGGGTGAAGATTATAACAGAACATGGTCATGAAGGCCAGATCGTTCTTCAAGATGTTCAAATGTTCATAGATGACCAGCAGCAGGAATCGTCAGGCCCGGTAGTTCTGAGGCATGGGCCCAGGTCCTCCGGGAGGGGAGACATAGAATGCCTAACAAGCAAAAAGGCAGTAACTGCTCATTTGGTTGAAAATTAGTTAATGTAATTTTTTGCTACATTAAATACATGCTTCATCATGTGGACAAGTATCCTTCCTCTGTTGTATTGTGTTTTGTAGAAAATGGGGGTCATATTAGCAGTAACAGCATACAGGTACTGTGAAACCAAGGTGAATCAAAGCTGTTCCACGCTATGAGCAGGTACTGCCTTTTTGCTTGGTAGGGCAGTATACTCTGCTTTGTCTCAGGGTAGTAAGTTAGTGGTCTGTTGATATCCCTTTGGTGGTGTGGGGGGGTAACCACGACCCTCCCCTGTCTCAGTCTCCAGTATCTATTCTGTAATAGTCTATGTGCCGGGTCAGGGTCAGTCTGTCCTATCTGGTGTAATTATCCTGTCTTATCTGGTGTCCTGTGTGATGGTAGGGCAGTATAGTCCACGAAGATCTCCCCCGCCACAGGAGTCCCAGAGGGCGCAAAACTGGACAGGAAAGACCCCGTCAGGGACTCAACCCACTCACTCGTACAGCGTGGCATGACGGGATGCACCCTCCTAGGGAGGGCATGTCATGTACTGTCATGTTGTGTCTTGTCTCTGTCCTTTCCCTTCACCCTGTCTCCCTCTGCTGGTCGTTGTTAGGTTACCTTTTCTCCCCCTCTTTCCCCCAGCTGTGCCTTGTCTCCTCCTAACCACCTCGTCACCCCTTTTCCCACCTGTTCCCTTTTTCCCTCTGATTAGGTCCCTATATCTCTCTCTGTTTCTGCTCCTGTCCTTGTCGGATTCTTGTTTGTTGTGTTTCATGCCTGAACCAGACTGTCGTCATGTTTGCTGTAACCTTGTCTTGTCCTGTCGGAATCTGCCGGTCCGTCTGAGCCTACCTATGTTTGGTAATTAAAGAAGCTCTGTTTAAGTTAATTCGCTTTTGGGTCCTCATTCACGCACCGTAACAGAAGAATCCGACCAAGAATGGACCCAGCGACTTCGGATCCTCTCCACTCAGCCGTCGGGATCCAGGGAGCGATGCTAGGCAGACACGAGCAGGAATTGTCTGCTGCTCGACATGCCGTTGAGACCCTGGCCACCCAAGTCTCCAACCTCACAGAACAGGTTCACCATCTCCGCCTCGATCCACCGGCCACTTCCAGGGCTTTCAAATCTCCGGAGCCCAGAATCAATAACCCGCCGTGTTACTCTGGGGAGCCCACTGAATGCCGCTCGTTCCTCACCCAGTGTGATATTGTGTTTTCTCTCCAGCCCTACACTTTCTCCAGGAGCACTGCTCGTGTCGCCTACGTCATATCTCTCCTTATTGGACGGGCTCGTGAGTGGGGCACGGCAATCTGGGAGGCAAGGGCTGAGTGTACTAACCAGTATCAGGACTTTAAGGAGGAGATGATACGGGTTTTTGATCGATCTGTTTTTGGGGAGGAGGCTTCCAGGGCCCTGTCTTCCCTATGTCAAGGTAATCGATCCATAACAGACTACTCTATTGAGTTTCGCACTCTTGCTGCCTCCAGTGGCTGGAACGAGCCGGCTTTGCTCGCTCGTTTTCTGGAGGGTCTCCGCGCAGAGGTAAAGGATGAGATTCTCTCCCGGGAGGTTCCTTCCAGCGTGGATTCCTTGATTGAACTCGCTATTCACATTGAGCGACGGGTTGATCTTCGTCACCGAGCTCGTGGAAAGGAGCTCGCGCTCTCCGTCGCTCCCCTCTCCGCATCACTACCATCTTCCTCTGCCGGCTCGGGTGCTGAGCCCATGCAGCTGGGAGGTATCCGCATCTCGACTAAGGAGAGGGAACGGAGAATCACCAACCGCCTCTGTCTCTATTGCGGTTCCGCTGGTCATTTTGTCACTTCATGTCCAGTAAAAGGCCAGAGCTCATCAGTAAGCGGAGGGCTACTGGTGAGCGCTACTACTCCTGTCTCTCCTTCAAGATCCTGCACTACCTTGTCGGTCCATCTACGCTGGACCGGTTCGTCAGCTTCCTGCAGTGCCTTAATAGACTCTGGGGCGGAGGGCTGTTTTATGGACGAGACCTGGGCTCGGGAACATGACATTCCTCTCAGACAGTTAAAGGAGCCCACGGCCTTGTTCGCCCTGGATGGTAGTCCTCTCCCCAGGATTCAGCGTGAGACGCTACCTTTAACCCTCACTGTTTCTGGTAATCATAGTGAAACCATTTCTTTTTAAATTTTTCGTTCACCTTTTACACCTGTTGTTTTGGGCCATCCCTGGCTAGTTTGTCATAATCCTTCCATTAATTGGTCTAGTAATTCTATCCTCTCCTGGAACGTCTCTTGTCATGTGAAATGTTTAATGTCTGCTATCCCTCCTGTTTCCTCTGTCTCTTCTTCACAGGAGGAGCCTGGTGATTTGACAGGGGTGCCGGAGGAATATCACGATCTGCGCACGGTGTTCAGTCGGTCCAGGGCCACCTCTCTTCCTCCACACCGGTCGTATGATTGTAGTATTGATCTCCTTCCGGGAACCACCCCCCCCCGGGGTAGACTATACTCTCTGTCGGCTCCCGAACGTAAGGCTCTCGAAGATTATTTGTCTGTAGCTCTTGACGCCGGTACCATAGTCCCCTCCTCCTCTCCCGCCGGAGCGGGGTTTTTTTTTGTCAAGAAGAAGGACGGGTCTCTGCGCCCCTGCATAGATTATCGAGGGCTGAATGACATAACAGTGAAGAATCGTTATCCGCTTCCTCTTATGTCTTCAGCCTTCGAGATCCTGCAGGGAGCCAGGTTTTTCACTAAGTTGGACCTTCGTAACGCTTACCATCTCGTGCGCATCAGGGAGGGGGACGAGTGGAAGACGGCGTTTAACACTCCGTTAGGGCACTTTGAATACCGGGTTCTTCCTTTCGGCCTCGCTAACGCTCCAGCTGTCTTTCAGGCATTAGTCAATGATGTCCTGAGAGACATGCTGAACATCTTTGTTTTCGTTTACCTTGACGATATCCTGATTTTTTCACCGTCACTCCAGATTCATGTTCAGCACGTTCGACGTGTCCTCCAGCGCCTTTTAGAGAATTGTCTTTTTGTGAAGGCTGAGAAGTGCACTTTTCATGCCTCCTCCGTCACATTTCTCGGTTCTGTTATTTCCGCTGAAGGCATTAAGATGGATCCCGCTAAGGTCCAAGCTGTCATTGATTGGCCCGTCCCTAAGTCACGCGTCGAGCTGCAGCGCTTTCTCGGCTTCGCGAACTTCTATCGTCGTTTCATCCGTAATTTCGGTCAGGTGGCAGCTCCTCTCACAGCCCTTACTTCTGTCAAGACGTGCTTTAAGTGGTCCGTTTCCGCCCAGGGAGCTTTTGATCTCCTCAAGAATCGTTTTACATCCGCTCCTATCCTTGTTACACCTGACGTCTCTAGACAGTTCGTTGTCGAGGTTGACGCGTCAGAGGTGGGCGTGGGAGCCATTCTTTCTCAGCGCTCCCTCTCTGACGACAAGGTCCACCCATGCGCGTATTTTTCTCATCGCCTGTCGCCGTCGGAACGTAACTATGATGTGGGTAACCGCGAACTGCTCGCCATCCGGTTAGCCCTAGGCGAATGGCGACAGTGGTTGGAGGGGGCGACCGTTCCTTTTGTCGTTTGGACTGACCATAGGAACCTTGAGTACATCCGTTCTGCCAAACGACTTAATGCGCGTCAGGCGCGTTGGGCGCTGTTTTTCGCTCGTTTCGAGTTCGTGATTTCTTATCGTCCGGGCTCTAAGAACACCAAGCCTGATGCTTTGTCTCGTCTCTTCAGTTCTTCAGTAGCCTCCACTGACCCCGAGGGGATTCTCCCTGAGGGGCGTGTTGTCGGGTTGACTGTCTGGGGAATTGAGAGGCAGGTAAAGCAAGCGCTCACTCACACTCCGTCGCCGCGCGCTTGTCCTAGGAACCTTCTTTTCGTTCCCGTTCCTACTCGTCTGGCCGTTCTTCAGTGGGCTCACTCTGCCAAGTTAGCCGGCCACCCTGGCGTTCGGGGTACGCTTGCTTCCATTCGCCAGCGTTTTTGGTGGCCCACCCGGGAGCATGACACGCGTCGTTTCGTGGCTGCTTGTTCGGTCTGCGCGCAGACTAAGTCCGGTAACTCTCCTCCTGCCGGCCGTCTCAGGCCGCTTCCTATTCCCTCTCGACCGTGGTCTCACATCGCCTTAGATTTTGTCACCGGACTGCCTTCGTCAGCGGGGAAGACTGTTATTCTTACGGTTGTCGATAGGTTCTCTAAGGCGGCTCATTTCATTCCCCTTGCTAAGCTTCCTTCTGCTAAAGAGACGGCACAAATCATCATCGAGAATGTTTTCAGAATTCATGGCCTTCCGTCAGACGTCGTTTCGGACAGAGGTCCGCAATTCACGTCTCAATTTTGGAGGGAGTTTTGCCGTTTGATTGGGGCTTCCGTCAGTCTCTCTTCCGGCTTTCACCCCCAGTCTAACGGTCAAGCAGAACGGGCCAATCAGACTATTGGTCGCATCTTACGCAGTCTTTCTTTTCGCAACCCTGCGTCTTGGTCAGAACAGCTCCCCTGGGCAGAATACGCCCACAACTCGCTTCCTTCGTCTGCGACCGGGCTATCTCCTTTTCAGAGTAGCCTCGGGTACCAGCCTCCGCTGTTCTCATCTCAGTTCGCCGAGTCCAGCGTCCCCTCCGCTCAGGCTTTTGTCCAACGTTGCGAGCGCACCTGGAAGAGGGTCAGGTCTGCACTTTGCCGTTATAGGACGCAGACTGTGAGGGCTGCTAATAAGCGTAGAACTAAGAGTCCTAGATATTGTCGCGGTCAGAGAGTTTGGCTCTCCACTCAGAACCTTCCCCTTAAGACGGCTTCTCGCAAGTTGACCCCGCGGTTCATTGGTCCGTTCCGTATTTCTCGGGTCATTAATCCTGTCGCAGTTCGACTTCTTCTTCCGCGATACCTTCGTCGTGTCCACCCGGTCTTCCATGTCTCCTGCATCAAGCCCGTCCTTCGCGCCCCCGCTCGTCTTCCCCCCTCCCCCCCCATCCTTGTCGAGGGCGCACCCATCTACAGGGTCCGTAGAATTTTGGACATGCGTCCTCGGGGCCGTGGTCACCAGTACCTCGTAGATTGGGAGGGGTACGGTCCTGAGGAGAGGAGTTGGGTTCCCTCTCGGGACGTGCTGGACCGTGCGCTGATCGAGGATTTCCTCCGTTGCCGCCAGGTTTCCTCCTCGAGTGCGCCAGGAGGCGCTCGGTGAGTGGGGGGGTACTGTCATGTACTGTCATGTTGTGTCTTGTCTCTGTCCTTTCCCTTCACCCTGTCTCCCTCTGCTGGTCGTTGTTAGGTTACCTTTTCTCCCCCTCTTTCCCCCAGCTGTGCCTTGTCTCCTCCTAACCACCTCGTCACCCCTTTTCCCACCTGTTCCCTTTTTCCCTCTGATTAGGTCCCTATATCTCTCTCTGTTTCTGCTCCTGTCCTTGTCGGATTATTGTTTGTTGTGTTTCATGCCTGAACCAGACTGTCGTCATGTTTGCTGTAACCTTGTCTTGTCCTGTCGGAATCTGCCGGTCCGTCTGAGCCTACCTATGTTTGGTAATTAAAGAAGCTCTGTTTAAGTTAATTCGCTTTTGGGTCCTCATTCACGCACCGTAACAGGGCATGGGAGAGTGAGAGCGAGCCAGTGACTCAGCCTCCGTAATCGGGTCAGAGACAGAGGAACTCAGTGGAGTGAGGGGAGCCGGACAAGGCGGAAAACGCAAGGATGGTTGGTCACTCCAGTGCCTTGCCGTTCACCTTCAAACCCCCTGGGCCAGACTACACTCAATCAAAGAACCTACTGAAGAGATGAGTCTTCAGTAAAGACTTAAAAGGTTGAGATCGAGTCTTCATCTCTCACATGGATAGGCAGACCATTCCATAAAAATGTTGCTCTATAGGAGAAAGCCCTTGCTTCCAGCTGTTTGCTTAGGAATTCTAGGGGCAATAAGGAGTCCTGCGTCTTGTGACCGTAGCGTACATGTAGATACAGTATGTACCACAGGACTAACTCTGAGAGATGGGTAGGAGCAAGTCCTGTAATTCTTTGTAGGTTATCAGTAAAACCGTGAAATCAGCCCTAGCCTTAACAGGAAGCCAGTGTAGAGAGTCTAGCACTGGTGTAATATGATTGGTGTGATATGATGTAATATGTCAAGACTCTAGCAGCCGTGTTTAGTGCTAGCTGAAGCTAGTCTAGTTTTGAAGTGACAAAAGCATGGATTAGCTTTTCTGCAAGATGGGAAAAAAACGTTTTATCTGTTCGTCAAAGGAGAGATCAGGGTCCAGAGTAACGCCGAGGTCCTTCACAGTTTTATTTAAGACGACTGTACAACCATCGAGATTTGTCATTGTCAGATTCAACAGAAGATCTCTTTGTTTCTTGGGACCTAGAACTAGCATCACTGTTTTGTCAAAGATTAAAAGCACCAAAATTTCCGCCATCCACTTCCTTATGTCTGAAGCACGGGCTTTGGGGTTGTCAATTTTTAGTGCTTCACCATGTTTCATTGAAATCTATAGCTGTGCGTCGTCCACATAGCAGTGAAAGTTGACATTGTGTTTCCGTTATGACATCACCAAGAGGTAGCACATATAGTGAAAACAATAGTGGTCCTAGAACGGAACCTTGGGGAACACCAAACGTCCGAAGACAAACCATCCACCGAGACGAACTGATATCTTTCTGACAGATAAGAACTTGCGCGTGTGGACCATTTATGGTTTCCAATCTTCCCCCCCCCCCAAAAAAAATGTGCTGATTGATGTTGTCGAAAGCGGCACTAAGGTCTAGGAGCACGAGGACAGACGCAGAGGCTCGGTCTGACGCCATTAATAGGTCATTTACAACCTTCATACGTTTGGTCTCAGTACTATGGTGGGGTCTAAAACCAGACTGGGACGTTTCGTATACATGATTTGTTTTCAGGATGGCAGTGAGTTGCTGAGAAACTGCTTTTTCTAACGTTTTTGACAGGAACACGAGATTAGACATAGACTGATAGTTTATTTTCATTTATCAGGTCAAGGTTTGGCTTTTTCAGAAGACGTGTTATTACTGCCACTTTCAGTGAGTTTGGTACACATCTGGAGGATAGGGAGCCGTTTATTATGTTGAACATAGGAGGGCCAAGCACAGGAAGTACAGTGAGCTCCCAAAGTATTGGGACAGTGACCATTTTGTTTGTTGTTGTACTCCACTTTGGATTTGAAATGATACAATGACTACGAGGTTAAAGTGCAGACTGTCAGCTTTAATTTGAGGGTATTGTCATCCATATTGGGTGACCCGTTTAGATATTACAGCACTTCTTGTACTTAGTCCTCCCATTTTAGGGGACCAAAAGTATTGGGACAAATTCACTTATATGTGTCTTAAAGTAGTTTAAAGTTTAGTATTTAGTCCCATATTTCTAGCAAACAGTGACTACATCAAGCTTGTGACTCTATAAACTGGTTGGATGCATTTGCTGTTTGTTTTGGTTGTTTCAGATTATTTGGTGCCCAATAGAAATGAATGGTAAATAATGTAGTGTGTCATTTTGGAGTCACTTTTATTGTAAATAAGAATAGATATTTCGAAACACTTCTACATTAATGTGGATGCTACCATGAATGAATCGTGAATGAATGAATGAATCTTGAAGGATGATGAGTGAGAAAGTTAAGACGCTCAAATATCACACCCCCAGGACATGTTAACCACTCACCATTACAATAACAGGGTTAGCATTTTTTTTGTGGGGGGGGGGGGGGGGGATGATATCTGTGCATCTGTAACTTTCTCACACAGACTGTAGACCGGTGTATAGACACACTCTAACCCTACCTGTCCTGTCTCGGTCCCCAGTCTCCCTCCCTCTAGTGTGTGTGGTCCGTTCCAGGACCAGGGCTGGGTGATGCAGACTGTAGACACACACTAACCCTACCTGTCCTGTCTCTGTCCCCAGTCTCCCTCCCTCTAGTGTGTGTGGTCCGTTCCAGGACCAGGGCTGGGTGATGCAGACTGTAGACCAGTAGATAGACACACACTAACCCTACCTGTCCTGTCTCTGTCCCCAGTCTCCCTCCCTCTAGTGTGTGTGGTCCGTTCCAGGACCAGGGCTGGGTGATGCAGACTGTAGACCAGTAGATAGACACACACTAACCCTACCTGTCCTGTCTCTGTCCCCAGTCTCCCTCCCTCTAGTGTGTGTGGTCCGTTCCAGGACCAGGGCTGGGTGATGCAGACTGTAGACCAGTAGATAGACACACACTAACCCTACCTGTCCTGTCTCTGTCCCCAGTCTCCCTCCCTCTAGTGTGTGTGGTCCGTTCCAGGACCAGGGCTGGGTGATGCAGACTGTAGACCAGTAGATAGACACACACTAACCCTACCTGTCCTGTCTCGGTCCCCAGTCTCCCTCCCTCTAAGTGTGTGTGGTCTGTTTCAGGGCTGGGTGATGCAGACTGTAGACCAGTAGATAGACACACACTAACCCTACCTGTCCTGTCTCAGTCCCCAGTCTCCCTCCCTCTAGTGTGTGTGGTCCGTTCCAGGACCAGGGCTGGGTGATGCAGGCTGTAGACACACACTAACCCTACCTGTCCTGTCTCGGTCCCCAGTCTCCCTCCCTCTAGTGTGTGTGGTCCGTTCCAGGACCAGGACTGGGTGATGCAGACTGTAGATCAGTGGCTAGCCTCCCTTCAGGCCTCTCAACCCCACTCTGCCTGGCTGGCTTGGATCATCAACGTTATACTACACAGTCAAGTCTTCTACTGCCTCCTAACACTCATAGTACTGTGAGTAGCTGTGTATACACACATAAACACACACACACACTTCTCCAATGTCCAGTCCTGGTACAGTATGTTACTGTGTGTCTAACGGTTTTATCCTCCCATGAAATAAAGAACAGAAGCTACGGCTATTAGCTCTGACTGATGTACTGACAATGACCGTGTGGTTGCTATAGCTAGCCTAGCTCCTAGCTATCTGATAACTAGTCTGTTGAGGAATAATGTACTATGACAGTGTGGTTGCTATAGCTAGCCTAGCTCCTAGCTATCTGATAACTACTCTATTGAGGGATAATGTACTATGACAGTGTGGTTGCTATAGCTAGCCTAGCTCCTAGCTATCTGATAACTACTCTATTGAGGGATAATGTACTATGACCGTGTGGTTGCTATAGCTAGCCTAGCTCCTAGCTATCTGATAACTAGTCTGTTGAGGAATAATGTACTATGACAGTGTGGTTGCTATAGCTAGCCTAGCTCCTAGCTATCTGATAACTACTCTATTGAGGGATAATGTACTATGACAGTGTGGTTGCTATAGCTAGCCTAGCTCCTAGCTATCTGATAACTAGTCTGTTGAGGGATAATGTACTATGTGGTTGCTATAGCTAGCCTAGCTCCTAGCTATCTGATAAATACTCTATTGAGGGATAATGTACTATGACAGTGTGGTTACGATAGCTAGCCTAGCTCCTAGCTATGTTAAGATGGATTCTCTGACTGTCGCTCTGAATAAGAACGTCTGGTAAATGACTCAAATATAAAAATGTGCCTTTACTTCCTGTAGGGTGGTGATGTACTTCCTGTGGCAGGTGACTCAGGGTCATAAACGTCTCATCATGTCTCTTCCTGTAGGGTGGTGATGTACTTCCTGTGGCAGGTGACTCAGGGTCGAAAACGTCTCATCATGTCTCTTCCTGTAGGGTGGGGATGTACTTCCTGTGGCAGGTGACTCAGGCTCGTAAACGTCTCATCATGTCTCTTCCTGTAGGGTGGTGATGTACTTCCTGTGGCAGGTGACTCAGGCTCGTAAACGTCTCATCATGTCTCTTCCTGTAGGGTGGTGATGTACTTCCTGTGGCAGGTGACTCAGGGTCGTAAACGTCTCATCGTGTCTCTTCCTGTAGGGTGGTGATGTACTTCCTGTGGCAGGTGACTCAGGGTCGTAAACGTCTCATCATGTTTCTTCCTGTAGGGTGGTGATGTACTTCCTGTGGCAGGTGACTCAGAGTCGTAAACGTCTCATCATGTCTCTTCCTGTAGGGTGGTGATGTACTTCCTGTGGCAGGTGACTCAGGGTCGTAAACGTCTCATCATGTCTCTTCCTGTAGGGTGGTGATGTACTTCCTGTGGCAGGTGACTCAGGGTCGTAAACGTCTCATCGTGTCTCTACGGGAACAGATCGTCAACGTGAGGGTCTCCTACACATACATACACTGAAGCACACACACACCTATAAAAACACACACGCACCTCTCTTCCTCAGTGTTTCCCTCTCTTCCTCTCTCCCCTTCCTC
The DNA here is from genome assembly GCF_013265735.2 of Oncorhynchus mykiss. Classification (NCBI taxonomy): domain Eukaryota; kingdom Metazoa; phylum Chordata; class Actinopteri; order Salmoniformes; family Salmonidae; genus Oncorhynchus; species Oncorhynchus mykiss. Next base: position 71,531,803 of record NC_048577.1, read on the forward strand.
CCTCTCTCCCTCTTCCCCCCTCTCTCTTCCTCCCTTCCCTCTCTCTCTTCCTCCCTCTCTCTTCCTCCCTTCCTTCTCTCTCTTCCTCCCTCTCTCTTCCTCCCTTCCCTCTCTCTCTTCCTCTCTTCCTCTCTCCCCTTCCTCTCTTCCCTGTCTAATCCATCCATTTCTCTCCTCCTCCTGTCTCTCTCTCTCTCTCTCTCTCTCTCTCTCTCTCTCTCTCTCTCTCTCTGTGGTGTTAGGAGGGGAAGGACAAGGCCTTTCTCCTCAGGAGGTTACAGTGTCTACAGAGACAGGGAGCAGGCAGACCTAGACCACAGGTTAGTACTATAACCCCATAGGACTCTGGTCTAAAGTAGTGCACTGTAAAGGGATTAGGGTGCCATTTATGAAGCACTCTTGTTGTAGATAAGATGACAGACAGACAGACAGATGTAGATATGAAGACCGTCTGTTTCCCCTATAGGTGCACTTCGAGGAGGAGAGACCGACCAGGCCAGAGTCAGGGCAGCTTAGAGAAGAAGCACGCCCTCCTCCCTCCTTCCAACACCCATCCCACCCCATGGAGGCCCCCTCCGTGTTTACTCGGCCTCCCTGGGACAGCTCCCCCAGGCTAGGTAGAGCCCAGCCCCCCAGCCCCCGTGGTGGAGCCAGCCCCAGAGGCAGCCCTGGTCGCCGCCGGATCCCAGCCAGCAGGCAGGCGTGCTGGGTAGAGGAGGAGCGACCAGCCCCTCCCCTTCCAGATCCACTGTGGCCAGTCAGGGGTAGAGGATGGCTTCAGGGAAGGCCCCACGGGGGGCCCAGATTGGAGCCGCTGCCTGCCCGCGAGGTACCCGTCCTGCCTGGGTCGGTGCCTGAGAGCGCCCCCCCTCCCCCACGGAGACCAGGGTCCAGCAGAGCAGAGGTGAACCAGGGACAACATCAGTCCTAGCTAGACTCAGAGAGAGGATAGGAGCCCACATCAACTGTCGGGCTCAGACATGGCCTGCTTCCAAAATGCCACCCTATTCCTTAGGACTCAGGTCAAATGTAGTGCACTATGTAGGGAATAGGGTGCCATAGAGCTCTGGTCTAAAGTAGTGCACTATGTAGGGAATAGGGTGCCATAGAGCTCTGGTCTAAAGTAGTGCACTATGTAGGGAATAGGGTGCCATAGAGCTCTGGTCTAAAGTAGAGCACTATGTAGGGAATAGGGTGCCATAGAGCTCTGGTCTAAAGTAGTGCACTATGTAGGGAATAGGGTGCCATAGAGCTCTGGTCTAAAGTAGTGCACTATGTAGGGAATAGGGTGTTGTCCCAGAAGAAGATTTAAGTGTTAGTTAGTTGAGATAAAGGTAGGTGATCTTTATGTTGATATGCTGAGTCATGTTGAGATATGTTGATATGTTGAGTTATGTTGACATGCTGAGTTATGTTGAGATGTTGAGTTATGTTGATATGTTGGCAGGGTGTTGATTAGTTTTGATATTCTAATAAGTCTTGTTCTGTATCAGTTGATTTTGAATTAAATTCTTTGTCATGTGTAAATAACATGCATGAGTCAGTCAGTGGACGTGTCTGAAATCTGGCGTGCCTACTACCAGGGTGGTATTGCTGCTGGAGGACTGGCGTGCCTACTACCAGGGTAGTATTGCTGCTGGAGGACTGGCGTGCCTACTACCAGGGTAGTATTGCTGCTGGAGGACTGTCTTGCCTACTACCAGGGTAGTATTGCTGCTGGAGGACTGGCGTGCCTACTACCAGGGTAGTATTGCTGCTGGAGGACTGGCGTGCCTACTACCAGGGTAGTATTGCTGCTGGAGGACTGTCTTGCCTACTACCAGGGTAGTATTGCTGCTGGAGGACTGTCTTGCCTACTACCAGGGTAGTATTGCTGCTGGAGGACTGGCGTGCCTACTACCAGGGTAGTATTGCTGCTGGAGGACTGTCTTGCCTACTACCAGGGTAGTATTGCTGCTGGAGGACTGGCGTGCCTACTACCAGGGTAGTATTGCTGCTGGAGGACTGGCGTGCCTACTACCAGGGTAGTATTGCTGCTGGAGGACTGGCGTGCCTACTACCAGGGTAGTATTGCTGCTGGAGGACTGGCGTGCCTACTACCAGGGTAGTATTGCTGCTGGAGGACTGGCGTGCCTACTACCAGGGTAGTATTGCTGCTGGAGGACTGGCGTGCCTACTACCAGGGTAGTATTGCTGCTGGAGGACTGGCGTGCCTACTACCAGGGTGGTATTGCTGCTGGAGGACTGGCGTGCCTACTACCAGGGTAGTATTGCTGCTGGAGGACTGGCGTGCCTACTACCAGGGTGGTATTGCTGCTGGAGGACTGGCGTGCCTACTACCAGGGTGGTATTGCTGCTGGAGGACTGGCGTGCCTACTACCAGGGTAGTATTGCTGCTGGAGGACTGTCTTGCCTACTACCAGGGTAGTATTGATGCTGGAGGACTGCCGTGCCTACTACCAGGGTGGTATTGCTGCTGGAGGACTGGCGTGCCTACTACCAGGGTGGTATTGCTGCTGGAGGACTGGCGTGCCTACTACCAGGGTAGTATTGCTGCTGGAGGACTGGCGTGCCTACTACCAGGGTAGTATTGATGCTGGAGGACTGCCGTGCCTACTACCAGGGTGGTATTGCTGCTGGAGGACTGGCGTGCCTACTACCAGGGTAGTATTGCTGCTGGAGGACTGGCGTGCCTACTACCAGGGTGGTATTGCTGCTGGAGGACTGGCGTGCCTACTACCAGGGTGGTGTTGCTGCTGGAGGACTGGCGTGCCTACTACCAGGGTGGTATTGCTGCTGGAGGACTGGCGTGCCTACTACCAGGGTTGTATTGCTGCTGGAGGACTGGCGTGCCTACTACCAGGGTGGTATTGCTGCTGGAGGACTGGCGTGCCTACTACCAGGGTGGTATTGCTGTTGGAGGACTGGCGTGCCTACTACCAGGGTAGTATTGCTGCTGGAGGACTGGCGTGCCTACTACCAGGGTAGTATTGCTGCTGGAGGACTGGCGTGCCTACTACCAGGGTGGTATTGCTGCTGGAGGACTGGCGTGCCTACTACCAGGGTAGTATTGCTGCTGGAGGACTGGCGTGCCTACTACCAGGGTAGTATTGCTGCTGGAGGAGACTGGCGTGCCTACTACCAGGGTGGTATTGCTGCTGGAGGACTGGCGTGCCTACTACCAGGGTGGTAGAATGATGAAGACCTATAGGATACAGCCTCCTACAGGAAGGTAAATGGTGGTTTCTACCCTCTTCTCTCTGTTGGTGGATAGAATGATGAAGACCTATAGGATACAGCCTCCTACAGGAAGGTAAATGGTGGTTTCTAACCTCTTCTCTCTGTTGGTGGATAGAATGATGAAGACCTATAGGATACAGCCTCCTACAGGAAGGTAAATGGTGGTTTCTACCCTCTTCTCTCTGTTGGTGGATAGAATGATGAAGACCTATAGGATACAGCCTCCTACAGGAAGGTAAATGGTGGTTTCTAACCTCTTCTCTCTGTTGGTGGATAGAATGATGAAGACCTATAGGATACAGCCTCCTACAGGAAGGTAAATGGTGGTTTCTAACCTCTTCTCTCTGTTGGTGGATAGAATGATGAAGACCTATAGTATACAGCCTCCTACAGGAAGGTAAATGGTGGTTTCTAACCTCTTCTCTCTGTTGGTGGATAGAATGATGAAGACCTATAGGATACAGCCTCCTACAGGAAGGTAAATGGTGGTTTCTACCCTCTTCTCTCTGTTGGTGGATAGAATGATGAAGACCTATAGGATACAGCCTCCTACAGGAAGGTAAATGGTGGTTTCTAACCTCTTCTCTCTGTTGGTGGATAGAATGATGAAGACCTATAGGATACAGCCTCCTACAGGAAGGTAAATGGTGGTTTCTACCCTCTTCTCTCTGTTGGTGGATAGAATGATGAAGACCTATAGGATACAGCCTCCTACAGGAAGGTAAATGGTGGTTTCTACCCTCTTCTCTCTGTTGGTGGATAGAATGATGAAGACCTATAGTATACAGCCTCCTACAGGAAGGTAAATGGTGGTTTCTACCCTCTTCTCTCTGTTGGTGGATAGAATGATGAAGACCTATAGTATACAGCCTCCTACAGGAAGGTAAATGGTGGTTTCTAACCTCTTCTCTCTGTTGGTGGATAGAATGATGAAGACCTATAGGATACAGCCTCCTACAGGAAGGTAAATGGTGGTTTCTTCCCTCTTCTCTCTGTTGGTGGATAGAATGATGAAGACCTATAGGATACAGCCTCCTACAGGAAGGTAAATGGTGGTTTCTTCCCTCTTCTCTCTGTTGGTGGATAGAATGATGAAGACAGCCTCCTACAGGAAGGTAAATGGTGGTTTCCTATAGGCTGTGTTTCCACTGCAGAGGTCCGTCAGAGGCTTGACCACTTTGGCCAATCAGAACATTGATTAAAAAAAATCTGCTGTTTAGCCACATGGACCTTATCATCACACCAATGAGATCGAGGATCCAAATTCACCGTGTGTCTGCCTTGACTTATCATCACACCAATGAGATCGAGGATCCAAATTCACTGTGTGTCTGCCTTGACTTATCATCACACCAATGAGATCGAGGATCCAAATTCACCGTGTGTCTGCCTTGACTTATCATCACACCAATGAGATCGAGGATCCAAATTCACCGTGTGTCTGCCTTGACTTATCATCACACCAATGAGATCGAGGATCCAAATTCACCGTGTGTCTGCCTTGACTTATCATCACACCAATGAGATCGAGGATCCAAATTCACCGTGTGTCTGCCTTGACTTATCATCACACCAATGAGATCGAGGATCCAAATTCACTGTGTGTCTGCCTTGACTTATCATCACACCAATGAGATCGAGGATCCAAATTCACCGTGTGTCTGCCTTGACTTGTCATCACACCAATGAGATCGAGGACCCAAATTCACTGTGTGTCTGCCTTGACTTATCATCACACCAATGAGATCGAGGATCCAAATTCACCGTGTGTCTGCCTTGACTTATCATCACACCAATGAGATCGAGGATCCAAATTCACCGTGTGTCTGCCTTGACTTATCATCACACCAATGAGATCGAGGATCCAAATTCACCGTGTGTCTGCCTTGACTTATCATCACACCAATGAGATCGAGGATCCAAATTCACTGTGTGTCTGCCTTGACTTATCATCACACCAATGAGATCGAGGATCCAAATTCACCGTGTGTCTGCCTTGACTTATCATCACACCAATGAGATCGAGGATCCAAATTCACCGTGTGTCTGCCTTGACTTATCATCACACCAATGAGATCGAGGATCCAAATTCACCATGTGTCTGCCTTGATGTTCATAATACCCTCAACAATATTTGACCAGTTGGTTACGGTGACACTTCTGCCAAGGACACACAACCCAGAGTGGCCACAGCAAAGCCCAGGGAGCCTGATCCTCTCTGGAAGTTGCTGTAGCCCTGCTTGGGATATTTAGCCAACACTAGAGCCTGTAGCCCTGCTTGGGATATTTAGCCAACACTAGAGCCTGTAGCCCTGTTTGGGATATTTAGCCAACACTAGAGCATGTAGCCCTGTTTGGGATATTTAGCCAACACTAGAGCATGTAGCCCTGCTTGGGATATTTAGCCAACACTGGCTATTGGTTGAGACGCAGGGCCCGTTCTAGCTTGGTATGTCAGGGGTGGGGAAATTGGAAATGTGAATCGTGCCAAGTTGGAGGTAACAATGTGTTTAGGTTCTAGTTTGTTGAGATGCGTGAATACGCCACACCAATAGATAGATTTTTATGTCTGTTTTAAAACTTAATTTCCTTCAGTTCTACTTTAGTAATGATGTATATTCACGACTTGGTCAGTTAATTTGATAGCATGTATAATCTATGCAAATAAATGATATGAATTCATAGTCCACATCTGTTTTCTTTTATTCTGTAACAGGGTATATTGTAACAATGTATTCAAGTGAATCAAATCAAAGTCTATTTATGATATAGATACACAATACAATGGTGGACTCACTAAACAGAGAACATCCCTGGTCATCCCTACTGCCTCTGATCTGGAGGACTCACTAAACAGAGAACATCCCTGGTCATCTCTACTGCCTCTTATCTGGAGGACTCACTAAACAGAGAACATCCTTGGTCATCCATACTGCCTCTGATCTGGTGGACTCACTAAACAGAGAACATCCCTGGTCATCTCTACTGCCTCTTATCTGGCAGACTCACTAAACAGAGAACATCCTTGGTCATCCATACTGCCTCTGATCTGGAGGACTCATTTGTTAATTATGTCAGAGTGTTGGAGTGTGTCGTTGACTATCCGTAAATAAAAATACAAAAACCAAATTGTGGCATTTGGATTGGCTAATAGAACTAATTTGAAATGATTTATACTTTCTATTATTTGTGATACTTAAGTATATTTAAAACCGAATACTTTGACTTTTACTAAAGTAGTATTTTACTGGGTGACTTTCACTTTTACTTGAGTCATTTTCTATGAAGGAATCTTTACTTTTACTCAAATATGACAGTTGGGTACTTTTTTCACCACTGGGTGTGGCTAACTTGGTGTTTGAGGGTTTTAAAAATCATATTAAAATGAGGTTTCTTATATATAAGTTTACAAATTGACTCATTCATCCCCCCTCCTCTCCCCTGTAACTATTCCCCAGGTCGTTGCTGCAAATGAGAATGTGTTCTCAGTCAACTTACCTGGTAAAATAATGGATAAATAAAAATAAATAAATAAAAATCTCTCAGATAGAGTACAGACAGGTATAAAACATTTCCTTCTGATTACATTTTACAATCTGTTATTCCATGTATGAATCTGTTATTCCATGTATGAATCTGTTATTCCATGTATGAATCTGTTATTCCATGTATGAATCTGTTATTCCATGTATGAATCTGTTATTCCATGTATGAATCTGTTATTCCATGTATGAATCTGTATGAATCTGTTATTCCATGTATGAATCTGTTATTCCATGTATGAATCTGTTATTCCATGTATGAATCTGTTATTCCATGTATGAATCTGTATGAATCTGTTATTCCATGTATGAATCTGTATGACTCTGTTATTCCATGTATGAATCTGTTATTCCATGTATGAATCTGTTATTCCATGTATGAATCTGTTATTCCATGTATGAATCTGTATGAATCTGTTATTCCATGTATGAATCTGTTATTCCATGTATGAATCTGTATGAATCTGTTATTCCATGTATGAATCTGTTTTTCCATGTATGAATCTGTTATTCCATGTATGAATCTGTTATTCCATGTATGAATCTGTTATTCCATGTATGAATCTGTTATTCCATGTATGAATCTGTTATTCCATGTATGAATCTGTTATTCCATGTATGAATCTGTTATTCCATGTATGAATCTGTTATTCCATGTATGAATCTGTTATTCCATGTATGAATCTGTTATTCCATGTATGAATCTGTTATTCCATGTATGAATCTGTTTTTCCATGTATGAATCTGTTATTCCATGTATGAATCTGTTATTCCATGTATGAATCTGTTATTCCATGTATGAATCTGTTATTCCATGTATGAATCTGTATGAATCTGTTATTCCATGTATGAATCTGTTTTTCCATGTATGAATCTGTTATTCCATGTATGAATCTGTATGAATCTGTTATTCCATGTATGAATCTGTTATTCCATGTATGAATCTGTTATTCCATGTATGAATCTGTTATTCCATGTATGAATCTGTTATTCCATGTATGAATCTGTTATTCCATGTATGAATCTGTATGAATCTGTTATTCCATGTATGAATCTGTTATTCCATGTATGAATCTGTTATTCCATGTATGAATCTGTTATTCCATGTATGAATCTGTATGAATCTGTTATTCCATGTATGAATCTGTTATTCCATGTATGAATCTGTTTTTCCATGTATGAATCTGTTATTCCATGTATGAATCTGTATGAATCTGTTATTCCATGTATGAATCTGTTATTCCATGTATGAATCTGTTATTCCATGTATGAATCTGTTATTCCATGTATGAATCTGTTATTCCATGTATGAATCTGTTATTCCATGTATGAATCTGTTATTCCATGTATGAATCTGTATGAATCTGTTATTCCATGTATGAATCTGTTATTCCATGTATGAATCTGTATGAATCTGTTATTCCATGTATGAATCTGTTTTTCCATGTATGAATCTGTATGAATCTGTTATTCCATGTATGAATCTGTTATTCCATGTATGAATCTGTTATTCCATGTATGAATCTGTTATTCCATGTATGAATCTGTATGAATCTGTTATTCCATGTATGAATCTGTTATTCCATGTATGAATCTGTTATTCCATGTATGAATCTGTTATTCCATGTATGAATCTGTATGACTCTGTTATTCCATGTATGAATCTGTTATTCCATGTATGAATCTGTTATTCCATGTATGAATCTGTTATTCCATGTATGAATCTGTATGAATCTGTTATTCCATGTATGAATCTGTTATTCCATGTATGAATCTGTTATTCCATGTATGAATCTGTTTTTCCATGTTTGAATCTGTTATTCCATGTATGAATCTGTTATTCCATGTATGAATCTGTTATTCCATGTATGAATCTGTTATTCCATGTATGAATCTGTTATTCCATGTATGAATCTGTTATTCCATGTATGAATCTGTTATTCCATGTATGAATCTGTTATTCCATGTATGAATCTGTTATTCCATGTATGAATCTGTTATTCCATGTATGAATCTGTTATTCCATGTATGAATCTGTTATTCCATGTATGAATCTGTTATTCCATGTATGAATCTGTTATTCCATGTATGAATCTGTATGAATCTGTTATTCCATGTATGAATCTGTTTTTCCATGTATGAATCTGTTATTCCATGTATGAATCTGTATGAATCTGTTATTCCATGTATGAATCTGTTATTCCATGTATGAATCTGTTATTCCATGTATGAATCTGTTATTCCATGTATGAATCTGTATGAATCTGTTATTCCATGTATGAATCTGTTATTCCATGTATGAATCTGTTTTTCCATGTATGAATCTGTTATTCCATGTATGAATCTGTATGAATCTGTTATTCCATGTATGAATCTGTTATTCCATGTATGAATCTGTTATTCCATGTATGAATCTGTTATTCCATGTATGAATCTGTTATTCCATGTATGAATCTGTATGAATCTGTTATTCCATGTATGAATCTGTTATTCCATGTATGAATCTGTATGAATCTGTTATTCCATGTATGAATCTGTTTTTCCATGTATGAATCTGTATGAATCTGTTTTTCCATGTATGAATCTGTTATTCCATGTATGAATCTGTTATTCCATGTATGAATCTGTATGAATCTGTTATTCCATGTATGAATCTGTTTTTCCATGTATGAATCTGTTATTCCATGTATGAATCTGTATGAATCTGTTTTTCCATGTATGAATCTGTTATTCCATGTATGAATCTGTTATTCCATGTATGAATCTGTTATTCCATGTATGAATCTGTTATTCCATGTATGAATCTGTTATTCCATGTATGAATCTGTATGAATCTGTTATTCCATGTATGAATCTGTTATTCCATGTATGAATCTGTTATTCCATGTATGAATCTGTATGAATCTGTTATTCCATGTATGAATCTGTTATTCCATGTATGAATCTGTATGAATCTGTTATTCCATGTATGAATCTGTTATTCCATGTATGAATCTGTTATTCCATGTATGAATCTGTTATTCCATGTATGAATCTGTTATTCCATGTATGAATCTGTATGAATCTGTTATTCCATGTATGAATCTGTTATTCCATGTATGAATCTGTATGAATCTGTTATTCCATGTATGAATCTGTTATTCCATGTATGAATCTGTTTTTCCATGTATGAATCTGTTATTCCATGTATGAATCTGTTATTCCATGTATGAATCTGTTATTCCATGTATGAATCTGTATGAATCTGTTATTCCATGTATGAATCTGTTATTCCATGTATGAATCTGTTATTCCATGTATGAATCTGTATGAATCTGTTTTTCCATGTATGAACCTGTTATTCCATGTATGAATCTGTTATTCCATGTATGAATCTGTTATTCCATGTATGAATCTGTTATTTCATGCATTTCTTTGGGCTAATAGCAGTATGGCCAAATTTAATGTTTCATCAAATAATGTATTTTATTTATTCCTACAGGGGTCCTAAAATTATACATCAAACAGCTAAATTATCCATGGTATGACCATCTTAAAACAATTCCATATGTCAGCTTAGTAGAAACCCAGACCCGTGTCTTTGGACTAGGTGGATGGATACAATACGCATTTCTTTAGTCGAAAAAACAGGTGCTGCTGATAATACTGCCATCGTCGTGGAGACAGAGGACATGTATCTGATGCTGTCTGGCCAACAAGACTATGGCATGTTATATAGTAAGGCAGAGGGGGGCGCTGTTTCGCTCGCTCGGATGCTTTCTCGGGTGAGATGGTTTCAGACGTGCGGATTGAAGGAAAAGTTAGCGGGTACGCTGTTGGGATGCCGGAATTATTTTTGGATGAACGTGTGAAGGTAACCTACTTTTTTATAGTGAGTGGTTTGACAATCAGATGAAAACATAACTGGTTGTGTTCATGGCACATTAAAAAGTAGTTAATTTTTTACATTTAAATTACATGTCTTTACTATAAATTCTTTTTTTTTTTTAAATGAGGGGCAGGGCCTCCTACTGGCCTCTAAATCACTTAGCACCAGCGCTAGCCTGGGGACGGGGTTAGTGTCTATGTATTTGGGGCCAGTAGATGGCATTGTTTCTTTAAGAAACTGATGTCTATGGCGCTAAATTCTGCACGCACCTCCAGCCGCTACTAACACACACTATTACCTCTGGTTAGTGTGTCAAGGTTTTGGTCAGACCTTTTAGATGGGTTTTTTAACCATTTTGACAGTCACACATCCGGCACCACCTAAACAAAAACAATGATGCAGTTACCACAGGTTATCTGATCGAATCCTGGCCTCACGCTGTTCACACAGGCAGCCCAATTCAGACGTTGACACCACTAATTGGTCTTTTGACCAATGAGATCAGATGTTTTGCCAATAATTGGGCGAAAGATTCAAAAATTGGCCTGCCTGTGTTAATGCAGCCTTTTTGTGTCAAGATTTGTGTCAGACTTTAAGACTACTTATTGTTGGCAATGTCTATTTTAACAAAAGTGTGGATTGCAGTCACTCCTTGTCCATAGACTGCTTTCAAGGTAAGGAAACATCTTAATATGTTAAATCTAAACTATCCCTTTACAATAGAACATCAGACCCTGGTTCAGGCTCCCGAGTGGTGCAGCGGTCTAAGGCACCTCATCTCAGTGCTAGAGGAGTCACTACAGACCCTGGTTCAGGCTCCCGAGTGGTGCAGTGGTCTAAGGCACCTCATCTCAGTGCTAGAGGCGATATCACTACAGTACCTGGTTCAGCGGTCTAAGGCACCTCATCTCAGTGCTAGAGGAGTCACTACAGACCCTGGTTCAGGCTCTCGAGTGGTGCAGCGGTCTAAGGCACCTCATCTCAGTGCTAGAGGTGATATCACTACAGACCCTGGTTTGAATCCAGGCTGTATCACAACCGGCTGTGATTGGGAGTCCCATAGGGCGGCGCACAATTGGCCTAGCGTCGTCTGGGTTCGGGTTTGGCCGTCATTGTAAATTTGTTCTTAAACTGACTCCCCAAGGTAAATAAAAGGTTAAATCTTTTATTTTATTTTTTAAATCACAGAAGACACCATAACAATTTGACAGCGTTAAGAAGAGTTTTTATTGTGAAAAATGTCTCTGCTTTTCATACCCTAGCCTAAAACTGTACAATCAATAATTTAAAAACATGTTTCGGCTTGTTTAAAAAAAATAATAATTAAGAACACACTCTTGCACTCGTTCGATCACACACTCCTTGTTTAAATTACCCAGCAGCAGCTACAACCAAAGGAAAATAGGAATGCATCCCAAATCGCACCCTATCCCCTATGTAGTGCACTACTTTTGACCAGGGCCCATTGGCATATGCACTACATAGGTAATAAAAGTGCTCTTTTAGGACACACCCATAGTGTTTACATTTTGTGTTCACCATCATTTCTCTTCCCTTAGTCCCAAAATGGCCCCCTATTTCCTATCAAGAGCACTGCTCTGTTCAAAAGCAGTGCTCTATATAAAGGAATAGGGTGCCATTTGGGACACACATTAACAACCTCAACTCAGGCAACATCAGGGACACCCCCCAAATGGGGCCCTTCTCCTGACATGGTCACAAAACTCCATCTCCCATCATTCTTTGCCAACTTTAAACAAATAAAATAAAAATTTAAACAGTCCATCATAATAACAACATTAATCCTATCTAGAGAAATCATTTGAGAAGGAAAAAATATATAATATCTCCGTTTCAAATTACACCCTTATTCCCCCATTATTAGGGCACTTATTTTAAAAAGTACTGCACTTATTTTGAAGAATAGGGTGTAATTTGAGGCCTTCCTCATGTCCGACTATTATAAAGGTCAACATCAAAGGCTGCTGTCGTAATAAAACACATTACAATGTGTCAAAACGTTTTCAAATGAACGACAAAAAAGGTTTTGTTGAAAGCTCGTCTTCTCTACATGTCGAAGGTAGTGGGCTCCATATTACGATGTGCTGCACAAGAACCAAAACCACCTCTTCCCTCCTTTACAGTCTACAACCAACAGATCACCATTAGGACTCTACTGGCACCCTATTCCCTAGGTAGGGCACTACTTTCGACCAGGGTGCCATAGTGACTAGGGTGCCATTTGGGATACATCCTATGCTTCTGTCCTGGCCAAAGAACAGCTTGACAACCTTTTCATATGACCAGACCGAGAGGTTTTCCCTGACCTCATGACCTGACCATGTGACCTAACCAGGAAAACCTCACAGAGGGAGGCCTGGAAAACGGCTGTCGGGGGGGAGAAGCTTCTTTATAAAAAAGCAGACAAGAGTTAAAGTCCTATTTTCTTCATTCATACAATACTGGACTTTTGAGGCGATGGATGCAATTGTTACATAAAACAAAGTCCTTTTCTCCATTACGTTTACTCAACTCCGGCGTCCCTCTCTCCCTCCGTCCTCTTATCGCCTCCTTTTGGAAAAAGGTCAAAGGTAATCGAGGAGAGGCGGCGAGAAGGGAACGTGGGTGAGAAGGGAACGTGGGTGAGAAGGGAACGTGGGCGAGAAGGGAATGTGGGTGAGAAGGGAACGTGGGCGAGAAGGGAACGTGGGCGAGAAGGGAACGTGGGTGAAAATGCTACCTGTATAGAATGAAGACTCCTCTCCACTTACAGGCAAATTATCAGGCAAATTATGTTGACAGGGTGGAATCCCCAATAAATGTGTAATGTGATTAAAAAAACATTTCAAGAGTCTTTCCCGTGAAGGACTCGGGGTAGGGTCCACATGACCATCCTCCATGAAAGGTGGCTATCGAGGAGGGGAGGAGCCTCTTCCGTTCGTCTACTAACTAATTGACACCACTCGACCGGTTTCCGGATCACGCAGAAGAGAAGACGGAGATGAGAATGAGAAAAGGCCATCCATACATACATAGAAGAGTCTGTCCTTCTAGCGGTTGATACTCAGAGAGATACTACTCTCTCTGAGACCAGAGGGACAGTTCAGTAAAACACAGAACAATAAGGGAGAAAAATAGCTTTGAGGGCCAGGGGATTTCCCCGAATACGAGAAACTCTGGGGCTCCGCGCTCACGTCGCTGACTGTCTGTGTAGGAAAACAATATGGCCGCCCTGCAGTGAGAAGAGAACACCACTCAGCCTGACAACCAGGCTTCATTGGGTGAGTCTGGGACTACATCCTAAATGGTACCCTATTCCCTACATAGTGCACTACTTTAGACCAGAGCCCTACATAGTGCACAACTTTAGACCAGAGCCCTATGGCACCCTATTCCCTACATAGTGCACTACTTTAGACCAGAGCTCTATGACACCCTATTCCCTACATAGTGCACTACTTTTGACCAGAGCTCTATGGCACCCTATTCCCTACATAGTGCACTACTTTAGACCAGAGCCCTACATAGTGCACAACTTTAGACCAGAGCCCTATGGCACCCTATTCCCTACATAGTGCACTACTTTAGACCAGAGCCCTATGGCACCCTATTCCCTACATAGTGCACTACTTTAGACCAGAGCCTGTGTAGGGAATAGGGTGACGTTCACTGTCTGCACTGGAAACTGGTGCAGAGAGGAGAGAGAGAGAGAGAGAAAGGAAAAGAGGAGAGAGAGAAAGGAAGGAGAGGAAAACTGGCAGGCAGACTGGATGACTCTGGGGAGAAGAGAGGAGGGAGGGAGGTAAAGAACAAGGAGGGAGGGAGATGAGAGGTAAAGAACAAGGAGGGAGGGAGATGAGAGGTAAAGAACAAGGAGGGAGGGAGATGAGAGGTAAAGAACAAGGAGGGAGGGAGATGAGAGGTAAAGAACAAGGAGGGAGGGAGATGAGGTAAAGAACAAGGAGGGAGGGAGATGAGGTAAAGAACAAGGAGGGAGGGAGATGAGAGGTAAAGAACAAGGAGGGAGGGAGATGAGAGGTAAAGAACAAGGAGGGAGGGAGATGAGAGGTAAAGAACAAGGAGGGAGGGAGATGAGAGGTAAAGAACAAGGAGGGAGGGAGATGAGAGGTAAAGAACAAGGAGGGAGGGAGATGAGGTAAAGAACAAGGAGGGAGGGAGATGAGAGGTAAAGAACAAGGAGGGAGGGAGATGAGAGGTAAAGAACAAGGAGGGAGGGAGATGAGAGGTAAAGAACAAGGAGGGAGGGAGATGAGAGGTAAAGAACAAGGAGGGAGGGAGATGAGAGGTAAAGAACAAGGAGGGAGGGAGATGAGAGGTAAAGAACAAGGAGGGAGGGAGATGAGAGGTAAAGAACAAGGAGGGAGGGAGATGAGAGGTAAAGAACAAGGAGGGAGGGAGATGAGAGGTAAAGAACAAGGAGGGAGGGAGATGAGAGGTAAAGAACAAGGAGGGAGGGAGATGAGAGGTAAAGAACAAGGAGGGAGGGAGATGAGAGGTAAAGAACAAGGAGGGAGGGAGATGAGAGGTAAAGAACAAGGAGGGAGGGAGATGAGAGGTAAAGAACAAGGGAGTGCGAGATAATGCAAAGTGAGGGAGATGTAGGGAGAGAGAGCAGGCAGAGTGAGGGAGATGTAGGGAGAGAGAGCAGGCAGTGAGATGGAGAGAGAGAGAGAGCAGGCAGAGTGAGGAGAGAAAGCAGGCAGAGTGAGGGAGATGGAGAGAGGAAGGAAGGAGAGAAGGAGAGCAGGCAGTGAGATGGAGAGAGAGAGAGTGCAGGCAGAGTGAGGAGAGAAAGCAGGCAGAGTGAGGGAGAGAGAGAGCAGGCAGAGTGGGGGAGATGTAGGGAGAGAGAGCAGGCAGTGAGATGGAGAGAGAGAGAGCAGGCAGAGTGAGGAGAGAAAGCAGGCAGAGTGAGGGAGATGGAGAGAGGAAGCAGGCAGAGTGAGGGAGATGGAGAGAGGAAGCAGGCAGAGTGAGGGAGATGTAGGGAGAGAGAGCAGGCAGAGTGAGGAGAGAAAGCAGGCAGAGTCAGGGAGATGGAGAGAGGAAGGAAGGAGAGCAGGCAGAGTGAGGGAGATGGAGAGATGAAGGAAGGAGAGCAGGCAGAGTGAGGGAGATGGAGAGAGGAAGGAAGGCGAGCAGGCAGAGATCCATGAAGAGAACATCTATTATTTAACATATGAATCATGGGACAGCAGGAGGCAACACTCTGATCAACAGAGAGAGAAAGGGGGGAAGAAGAGAGGAGGGGAAAACACTAGAACTCAGTAGGGTTGTGGATCTATTCTGGATGTAGTGTGGATGTATTCTGGGTGTATTCTGGGTGTATTCTGGATGTATTCTGGATGTATTCTGGGTGTATTCTGGATGTATTCTGGGTGTGGATGGATGTATTCTGGGTGTATTCTGGATGTATTCTGGGTGTATTCTGGGTGTGGATGGATGTATTCTGGGTGTGGATGTATTCTGGATGTAGTGTGGATGTATTCTGGGTGTGGATGGATGTATTCTGGGTGTATTCTGGGTGTGGATGGATGTATTCTGGGTGTATTCTGGGTGTGGATGTATTCTGGGTGTGGATGGATGTATTCTGGGTGTGGATGGATGTATTCTGGGTGTATTCTGGGTGTGGATGTATTCTGGGTGTATTCTGGGTGTGGATGGATGTATTCTGGGTGTGGATGTATTCTGGGTGTATTCTGGGTGTGGATGTATTCTGGGTGTATTCTGGGTGTATTACAACTCCAGCACAACCCCTCCTATGGACGAGGGTTGACCAGAAATGTCTGGTCGGGTCTCCTCAAGTCTGTGCACACACACCTCTGTCCTCCTCCTCCACTAGGTTTCACCTCCCTCCTCCTCCTCCACTAGGTTTCACCTCCGTCCTCCTCCTCCACTAGGTTTCACCTCCCTCCTCCTCCTCCACTAGGTTTCACCTCCCTCCTCCTCCTCCTCCTCCACTAGGTTTCACCTCCCTCCTCCTCCTACACTAGGTTTCATCACCCTCCTCACCCAGGGTTTCTCCTCCCCCAGGGTTAGGGTATGGGGTAAGGGCTAGGTCTGTTTCAGGGTATCTCCTCCCTTCAGGGTGTAGGTTAGGTCTCAGACTTGGTTCTCCCCACAGGCTCTACACATCCTCCCCTCAGTGGAAGGGACAGGGTCTGTTTCAGTGTGTTTAGGGTGTCAGTCTCCCCCCTCCCCCGAGACAGGGTCTATCACTAGGAGATTTTACAGTTGTTGCGTGTGCAGTTCTGTGGGGGGCTCTGGGGGGGTTTGATAGATTTAGAACGCTTCAGACTGTTCCCTTTAGACCCGCCCGCCGCGTTGGCCAGCGAATAGGAACGTCCGTGCATCATCACTGCGTTCATCCCATTGGCCATAGAGAAGGACTTGAGGTGGGACTTTATCGCCACGGGCAACGGCAGCTTGTCGATCAGGTGGACGGGCGTGCAGGAGACAATCGCTCTGCAGCACAGGTCCTGGAGAGTGAAGACTGGAGGGAGAGGGGAGGAGAGACAGTTACTTCAACCTTGTTCTGTCCTGTTACAGCATTAGCTAGCTAGCAACCTGCTAACCACAGATCATTAGCTAGCTAGCAACCTGCTAACCACAGATCATTAGCTAGCTAGCAACCTGCTAACCACAGATCCTTAGCTAGCTAGCAACCTGCTAACCACAGATCATTAGCTAGCTAGCAACCTGCTAACCACAGATCCTTAGCTAGCTAGCAACCTGCTAACCACAGATCATTAGCTAGCTAGCAACCTGCTAACCACAGCTCATTAGCTAGCAACCTGCTAACCACAGATCATTAGCTAGCTAGCAACCTGCCTAACCACAGATCATTAGCTAGCTAGCAACCTGCCTAACCACAGATCATTAGCTAGCTAGCAACCTGTCTAACCACAGATCATTAGCTAGCTAGCAACCTGCTAACCACAGATCATTAGCTAGCTAGCAACCTGCCTAACTACAGATCATTAGCTAGCTAGCAACCTGCTAACCACAGATCATTAGCTAGCTAGCAACCTGCTAACCACAGATCATTAGCTAGCTAGCAACCTGCTAACCACAGATCGCGGCCCTCCGTAGCTCAGTCGCTAGAGCGCGGCCCTCCGTAGCTCAGCCGCTAGAGCGCGGCCTTCCGTAGCTCAAGTCGCTAGAGCGCGGCCCTCCGTAGCGCAGTCGCTAGAGCGCGGCCCTCCGTAGCGCAGTCGCTAGAGCGCGGCCCTCCGTAGCGCAGTCGCTAGAGCGCGGCCCTCTGTAGCTCAGTCGCTAGAGCATAGCACTTGCAACACCGGGATAGTGGGTTCAATTCTCGGGACCGTCCATACGTAAAATGTATGTCCGCATGACTAAGTCACTGGATAAAAGCTCCTGCTAAATGGTATATGTTATAATATTAAAGTAGGACAGCTGTACGTAGGCTGCATCTTATTATGTTCCTACCGGTGCTCCTAAACCCTGGATTCTGTAATTACTACCTATTTATATCATCTATACCTTGAATACTTTTTATTGTGCTCCTACAATTTTTTCTAATTAGGAGCACATGTACTCCTTGTAAAAAAAAATGATCAGTGTCAAGCTCCTCCCCCCACCACCCCCTCCTACCTCTGTTGGGCTTCCAGAACTTCTCCATGCCGTGCCTCATCAGTACGATGCGAGACAGCTCTGTGAACGACTCGATGACGTTGAAGTTGCAGAGCGGGCTGACCTCAAAGAAGGTCATGCCGTTCTTCTCCGCGTACGCCCGGGCCTGCTCCGTAGGAACCTGCCGCTTGAACGCCAGGTGGAGCCGGTTGCCTACCAGGATACGAGGTACACCCGGGGCATGCTGATGGGAGGGAGAGAGGGGGGGGGATTTCAGTGGTTTACAGGAAGTAGAAAACAGTAGTAAGTTATAGAAACTGTTAGAACTGTCTCTTATATATATATATATATCCCATCCTATCAGTATCCATCCTATCAGTATCCATCCTATCAGTATCCATCCTATCAGTATCCATCCTATCCTATCAGTATCCATCCTATCCTATCAGTATCCATCCTATCCTATCAGTATCCATTCTATCCTATCAGTATCCATCCTATCAGTATCCATCCTATCAGTATCCATCCTATCAGTATCCATCCTATCAGATCAGTATCCATCCTATCAGTATCCATCCTATCAGTATCCATCCTATCCTATCAGTATCCATCCCATCAGTATCCATCCCATCAGTATCGACACGCTGCAACAACACACTTAACGAGCGTTCCCTCTGCGTGCTGTTTAGGGAAACACATGTTGCATCTTGGGTCGTTGTAGGAAAGATACGTGGTTAAAACACTGGTAAGCCTGAGTTCCATTGCTATGGGAAACGGGCCCTGGTCTTTCTAGCGGCTTCACCTTTCATTCTACCAATCAAATTCTCTAGTCTATTCCCCCCCCCCCAGCTGTCTTTCTCTCTCCCTCTCCTTTCCTCCCCCTCGTCTCTCTCCCCCCTCTTTCTGTCCCCCCCCCCCATCTGTCTCTCTCCCTCTCCTTTCCACCCCCTCGTCTCTCCCCCTCCCCCGTTTCGTATCTGTCTCCCGCTCTCTGAATGACAGGAGTCCAGTTCCAGGGTACTGTAGACTAGAGGTGAACCAGGAAAGACATATCTTCACCAAACACCCTGAGAGAAACACACACACAGGGAGGATGTCCTGTTCTGCATCCCAGAAGGACATGGTGTGTCTATAGCAGTACTCTGGGTCTATTTGGTTCTGTTCACCGAGGTGTGTTGAGGACTACGGGACAGGGTCTCTCCTCCTCCTCCTCTCCTCCTCCTCCTCTACCCTACCCTCCCCTCTCCTCTCCTTTCCTCTCCCTCTCCTCCTCCTCTCCCCTCCCCTCTCCTCTCCTCCTCCTCCTCTACCCTCCCCTCTCCTCCTCCTCTACCCTCCCCTCTCCTCCCCTCTCCTCCTCCTCCTCTACCCTCCCCTCTCCTCCCCTCTCCTCTCCTCTCCCCTCTCCTCTCCTCCTCCTCCTCTACCCTCTCCTCTCCTTTCCCCTCTCCTCCTCCTCTCCCTCCATACCTCGTCAATCTCTCGTATCCAGCGGTCGATGCCTTCGAACGACCAGCGGTTTGCGATGTCATACACCAGCAGGATTCCCTGGAGAGAAAACACACACACACACACACCATTGTTCTTTATGTCCTGTTTATAGAAGTAGGAGGAGCAGACAAGACCAGCCAAACACACTCAGTAGGGGACTTGTGTCATTAGATTGTGTGTGTGTACTATGTCATTAGATTGTGTGTGTGTACTATGTCATTAGATTGTGTGTGTGTACTATGTCATTAGATTGTGTGTGTGTACTATGTCATTAGATTGTGTGTGTGTACTATGTCATTAGATTGTGTGTGTGTACTATGTCATTAGATTGTGTGTGTGTACTATGTCATTAGATTGTGTGTGTGTACTATGTCATTAGATTGTGTGTGTGTACTATGTCATTAGATTGTGTGTGTGTACTATGTCATTAGATTGTGTGTGTGTACTATGTCATTAGATTGTGTGTGTGTACTATGTCATTAGATTGTGTGTGTGTACTATGTCATTAGATTGTGTGTGTGTACTATGTCATTAGATTGTGTGTGTGTACTATGTCATTAGATTGTGTGTGTGTACTATGTCATTAGATTGTGTGTGTGTACTATGTCATTAGATTGTGTGTGTGTACTATGTCATTAGATTGTGTGTGTGTACTATGTCATTAGATTGTGTGTGTGTACTATGTCATTAGATTGTGTGTGTGTACTATGTCATTAGATTGTGTGTGTGTACTATGTCATTAGATTGTGTGTGTGTACTATGTCATTAGATTGTGTGTGTGTACTATGTCATTAGATTGTGTGTGTGTACTATGTCATTAGATTGTGTGTGTGTACTATGTCATTAGATTGTGTGTGTGTACTATGTCATTAGATTGTGTGTGTGTACTATGTCATTAGATTGTGTGTGTACTGGATTAGATGAGTTTATTAGTCATGTGCACAGAGTCTCAGATGTAATTGCAGGGTACAGTGAAATTCTGTAGCTCCAACACTGCAGGTCAAAAAGAGAAGTACATGAAACAATAATACTAATATATATACTAATATATATACTATATACAGTCGGGAAGTTTACATACACCTTAGCCAAATACATTTAAACTCAGTTTTTCACAATTCCTGACATAATCCTAGTAAAAAATGCCCTGTCTTAGGTCAGTTAGGATCATCACTTTATTTTAAGAATGTGAAATGTCAGAATAATAGTAGAGAGAAGGATTTATTTCAGCTTTCATTTCTTTCATCACATTCCCGGTGGGTCAGAAGTTTACATACACGCAATTAGTATTTGGTAGCATTGCCTTTAAATTGTTTAACTTGGGTCAAACGTTTCGGGTAGCCTTCCACAAGCTTCCCACAATAAGTTGGGTGAATATTGGCCCATTCCTCCTCCTCGGTGTAACTGAGTCAGGTTTGTAGGCCTCCTTGCTCGCACACACTTTTTCAGTTCTGCCCACACATTTTCTATGTGATTGAGTTCAGGGCTTTGTGATGGCCACTCAAATACCTTGACTTTGATGTCCTTAAGCCATTTTGCCACAACTTTGGAAGTATGCTTGGGGTCAATGTCCATTTGGAAGAACCATTTGCGACCAAGCTTTAACTTCCTGACTGATGTCTTGAGATGTTGCTTCAATATATCCACATAATTTTCCATCCTCATGATGCCATGTATTTTGTGAAGTGCACCAGTCCCTCCTGCAGCAAAGCACCCCCACAACATGCTGCTGCCACCCCCGTGCTTCACGGTTGGGATGGTGTTCTTCGGCTTGCAAGCCTCCCCCTTTTTCCTCCAAACATAACGATGGTCATTATGGCCAAACAGTTTCATCAGACCAGAGGACATTTCTCCAAAAACTACAATCTTTGTCCCCATCTCCAGTTACAAACCATAGTCTGGCTTTTTTAATGGCGGTTTTGGAGCAGTGGCTTCTTCCGTGCTGAGCGGCCTTTCAGGTTATGTCGATATAGGACTCGTTTTACTGTGGATATAGATACTTTTGTACCTGTTTCCTCCAGCATCTTCACATGGTCCTTTGCTGTTATTCTGGGATTGATTTGCACTTTTCGCACCAAAGTACGTTCATCTCTAGGAGACAGAAGGCGTCTCCTTCCTGAGCGGTATGACGGCTGCATGGTCCCATGGTGTTTATACTTGCGTACTATTGTTTGTACAGATGAACGTGGTACCTTCAGGCGTTTGGAAATTGCTCCCAAGGATGAACCTGACTTGGAGGTCTACAATTTTTTTTTCTGAGGTCTTAGCTGATTTCTTTTGATTTTCCCATGATGTCAAGCAAAGAGGCACTGAGTTTGAAGGTAGGCCTTGAAATACATCCACAGGTTCACCTCCAATTGACTCAAATGATGTCAATTAGCCTATCAGAAGCTTCTCAAGCCATGACATCATTTTCTGGAATGTTCCAAGCTGTTTAAAGTCACAGTCAACTTAGTGTATGTAAACTTCTGACCCACTGGAATTGTGATACAGTGAATTATAAGTGAAATAATAAAACTTCCGACTTCAACTGTATATATATACACACACTATGTCAGCAGAATGTGTGTACCATGTCAGCAGAATGTGTGTACCATGTCAGCAGAATGTGTGTACCATGTCAGCAGAATGTGTGTACCATGTCAGCAGAATGTGTGTACCATGTCAGCAGAATGTGTGTACCATGTCAGCAGAATGTGTGTACCATGTCAGCAGAATGTGTGTACCATGTCAGCAGAATGTGTGTACCATGTCAGCAGAATGTGTGTACCATGTCAGCAGAATGTGTGTACCATGTCAGCAGAATGTGTGTACCATGTCAGCAGAATGTGTGTACCATGTCAGCAGAATGTGTGTACCATGTCAGCAGAATGTGTGTACCATGTCAGCAGAATGTGTGTACCATGTCAGCAGAATGTGTGTACCATGTCAGCAGAATGTGTGTACCATGTCAGCAGAATGTGTGTACCATGTCAGCAGAATGTGTGTACCATGTCAGCAGAATGTGTGTTACTATGTCAGCAGAATGTGTGTACCATGTCAGCAGAATGTGTGTACCATGTCAGCAGAATGTGTGTACTATGTCAGCAGAATGTGTGTACCATGTCAGCAGAATGTGTGTACCATGCCAGCAGAATGTGTGTACCATGTCAGCAGAATGTGTGTACCATGTCAGCAGAATGTGTGTACCATGTCAGCAGAATGTGTGTTACTATGTCAGCAGAATGTGTGTACCATGTCAGCAGAATGTGTGTACCATGTCAGCAGAATGTGCGTACTATGTCAGCAGAATGTGTGTTCCTACCTGAGCCCCTCTGGAGTAGGACCTGAAGATGGTGCAGAACCTCCCCTGTCCTGACGTGTCCCTGAGAGAGAGAGAGATATGAGTTAACCACAATTAAAGGGAAATTCCGCCAATTTTGATCTGTGGTTAAAAAGAGAAGGTTCTAAAAAATAAAAATGTATCTGTGACATGTATCTGTGAAAAAGTGATTTTCAAAACCTGCAACGAGTTTCTAGCCAGGAGGGTATCATCTTCCTCCCCACAAATCAGAACGAGTTTCTAGCCAGGAGGGTATCATCTTCCTCCCCACAAATCAGAACGAGTTTCTAGCCAGGAGGGTATTATCTTCCTCCCCACGTCACCACAAATCCCATAGCGTTTGAATATCACTGTTTTTAAAATGGTTTAACTTCTGATGATATCATCGGGTAAAACTTTTTAACATTATATTTGATTCTACAAAACGTAGAAAATGTGCCGTTTCCACATACAGTGTCAATCTACGGTGTACCAAACGGAGATGAATGATTATCCAAGATAAAACCCAGATAATGCACTTCAGAAAACAAGGGTAGAGTAAGAAGTCATGACTTCTCTTTAGGCCAACGCCCCTAAACTAATGAGTACCCATACTAACATACTGTATACTACCTACTTAATGAGTACCCATCCTAACATACTGTATGCGACCTACTTAATGAGTACCCATACTAACATACTGTATACTACCTACTTAATGAGTACCCATACTAACATACTGTATACTACCTACTTAATGAGTACCCATACTAACATACTGTATACTACATACTTAATGAGTACCCATACTAACATACTGTATGCGACCTACTTAATGAGTACCCATACTAACATACTGTATACTACCTACTTAATGAGTACCCATACTAACATACTGTATACTACCTACTTAATGAGTACCCATACTAACATACTGTATACTACATACTTAATGAGTACCCATACCGTATACTACCTACTTAATGAGTACCCATACTAACATACTGTATACTACCTACTTAATGAGTACCCATACTAACATACTACTTAATGAGTACCCATACTAACATACTGTATACTACCTACTTAATGAGTACCCATACTAACATACTGTATACTACCTACTTAATGAGTACCCATCCTAACATACTGCATACTACCTACTTAATGAATACCCATACTGTATACTACCTACTTAATGAGTACCCATACTAACATACTACTTAATGAGTACCCATACTAACATACTGTATACTACCTACTTAATGAGTACCCATACTAACATACTGTATACTACCTACTTAATGAGTACCCATACTAACATACTGTATACTACCTACTTAATGAGTACCCATACTAACATACTGTATACTACCTACTTAATGAGTACCCATACTAACATACTGTATACTACCTACTTAATGAATACCCATACTAACATACTGTATACTTAATGAGTACCCATACTAACATACTGTATACTACCTACTTAATGAGTACCCATACTAACATACTGTATACTACATTCTTAATGAGTACCCATACCGTATACTACCTACTTAATGAGTACCCATACTAACATACTACCTACTTAATGAGTACCCATACTAACATACTACCTACTTACTGAGTACCCATACTAACATACTGCCTACTTAATGAGTACCCATACTAACATACTGTATACTACCTACTTAATGAGTACCCATACTAACATACTACCTACTTAATGAGTACCCATACTAACATACTACCTACTTACTGAGTACCCATACTAACATACTGCCTACTTAATGAGTACCCATACTAACATACTACCTACTTAATGAGTACCCATACTAACATACTGTATACTACCTACTTAATGAGTACCCATACTAACATACTGTATACTACCTACTTAATGAGTACCCATACTAACATACTGTATACTACCTACTTAATGAGTACCCATACTAACATACTGTATACTACCTACTTAATGAGTACCCATACTAACATACTGTATACTACCTACTTAATGAGTACCCATACTAACATACTACCTACTTAATGAGTACCCATACTAACATACTGTATACTACCTACTTAATGAGTACCCATACTAACATACTGTATACCACCTACTTAATGAGTACCCATACTAACATACTACCTACTTAATGAGTACCCATACTAACATACTGTATACCACCTACTTAATGAGTACCCATACTAACATACTGTATACTACCTACTTAATGAGTACCCATACTAACATACTGTATACTACCTACTTAATGAGTACCCATACTAACATAGTGTATACTACCTACTTAATGAGTACCCATACTAACATAGTGTATACTACCTACTTAATGAGTACCCATACTAACATAGTGTATACTACCTACTTAATGAGTACCCATACTAGCATAGTGTATACTACTTACTTAATGAGTACCCATACTAACAGTGTATACTACCTACTTAATGAGTACCCATACTAACATACTGTATACTACCTACTTAATGAGTACCCATACTAACATACTGTATACTACATACTTAATGAGTACCCATACTAACATACTGTATACTACATACTTAATGAGTATATACTATTAGTTAATTTTAGTATACTGTAAACAAACAGTATTGTTTCAGTTGAGCGTACTAGCATTTCGCCTGTCGACCGGAAGTTGATGCTGTTGCTATGCAACCTCTTGCTAGCTTGTTAGCATTACAAATGACTCGCTAGACATGTATGTTCGTAAATTCAATCTGGAGTACTTTCTGTTTCACACAATGTTACTACTGACTGCTTCACACAACTGACTGACTGACAATGTTTCACACAACTCTACTGACTGACTGTTTCTGTTTCACACAACTGACTGACTGACAATGTTTCACACAACTCTACTGACTGACTAATTCACACAACTCTACTGACTGACTGTTTAGACATTTTTAGCAAATGTACTGAAAATGAAACACAGAAATGCCCTTGTGTATTCACACCCCTCTGCTATGTCACTAGAGACTGACCTGTGTATTCACACCCCTGTGTATTCACACCCCTCTGCTATGTCACTACAGACTGAGCTGTGTATTCACACCTCTCTGCTATGTCACTACAGACTGAGCTGTGTATTCACACCCCTCTGCTATGTCACTACAGACTGAGCTGTGTATTCACACCCTCTGCTATGTCACTAGAGACTGAGCTGTGTATTCACACCCCTCTGCTATGTCACTAGAGACTGACCTGTGTATTCACACCCCTGTGTATTCACACCCCGTTGCTATGTCACTACAGACTGAGCTGTGTATTCACACCTCTCTGCTATGTCACTACAGACTGAGCTGTGTATTCACACCCCTCTGCTATGTCACTACAGACTGAGCTGTGTATTCACACCTCTCTGCTATGTCACTACAGACTGAGCTGTGTATTCACACCCCTCTGCTATGTCACTACAGACTGAGCTGTGTATTCACACCCTCTGCTATGTCACTAGAGACTGAGCTGTGTATTCACACCCCTCTGCTATGTCACTAGAGACTGACCTGTGTATTCACACCCCTGTGTATTCACACCCCGTTGCTATGTCACTACAGACTGACCTGTGTATTCACACCCCTCTGCAATGTCACTACAGACTGACCTGTGTATTCACCTTGATCATCACCTTGATCATCATCTGAGTGGTGATTGGGTAAAGTTAACAGAGATGGTATCTGAGTGGTGATTGGGTAAAGTTAACAGAGATGGTATCTGAGTGGTGATTGGGTAAAGTTAACAGAGATGGTATCTGAGTGGTTATTGGGTCAAGTTAACAGAGATGAAATCTGAGTGGTGATTGGGTAAAGTTAACAGAGATGGTATCTGAGTGGTGATTGGGTAAAGTTAACAGAGATGAAATCTGAGTGGTGATTGGGTAAAGTTAACAGAGATGGTATCCGAGTGGTGATTGGGTAAAGTTAACAGAGAGATGGTATCTGAGTGGTGATTGGGTAAAGTTAACAGAGAGATGGTATCCGAGTGGTGATTGGGTAGAGTTAAGGACGTTAACAGACAGATGGTATCCGAGTGGTGATTGGGTAGAGTTAAGGACGTTAACAGAGATGGTATCTGAGTGGTGATTGGGTAAAGTTAACAGAGAGATGGTATCTGAGTGGTGATTGGGTAGAGTTAAGGACGTTAACAGAGACGGTATCTGAGTGGTGATTGGGTAGAGTTAAGGACGTTAACAGACAGATGGTATCCGAGTGGTGATTGGGTAAAGTTAACAGAGAGATGGTATCTGAGTGGTGATTGGGTAAAGTTAACAGAGAGATGGTATCCGAGTGGTGATTGGGTAGAGTTAAGGACGTTAACAGAGATGGTATCCGAGTGGTGATTGGGTAGAGTTAAGGACGTTAACAGACAGATGGTATCCGAGTGGTGATTGGGTAAAGTTAACAGAGAGATGGTATCTGAGTGGTGATTGGGTAAAGTTAACAGAGAGATGGTATCCGAGTGGTGATTGGGTAGAGTTAAGGACGTTAACAGACAGATGGTATCCGAGTGGTGATTGGGTAAAGTTAACAGAGAGATGGTATCTGAGTGGTGATTGGGTAAAGTTAACAGAGAGATGGTATCCGAGTGGTGATTGGGTAGAGTTAAGGACGTTAACAGACAGATGGTATCCGAGTGGTGATTGGGTAAAGTTAACAGAGAGATGGTATCTGAGTGGTGATTGGGTAGAGTTAAGGGTGTTAACAGAGAGATGGTATCTGAGTGGTGATTGGGTAGAGTTAAGGGTGTTAACAGAGAGATGGTATCTGAGTGGTGATTGGGTAAAGTTAACAGAGAGATGGTATCTGAGTGGTGATTGGGTAAAGTTAACAGAGAGATGGAATCTGAGTGGTGATTGGGTAAAGTTAACAGAGAGATGGTATCTGAGTGGTGATTGGGTAGAGTTAAGGGTGTTAACAGAGAGATGGTATCTGAGTGGTGATTGGGTAGAGTTAAGGGTGTTAACAGAGAGATGGTATCTGAGTGGTGATTGGGTAAAGTTAACAGAGAGATGGTATCTGAGTGGTGATTGGGTAAAGTTAAGGACGTTAACAGACAGATGGTATCTGAGTGGTGATTGGGTAGAGTTAAGGGTGTTAACAGAGAGATGGTATCTGAGTGGTGATTGGGTAGAGTTAAGGACATTAACAGAGAGATGGAATCTGAGTGGTGATTGGGTAGAGTTAAGGACATTAACAGAGAGATGGAATCTGAGTGGTGATTGGGTAGAGTTAAGGACGTTAACAGAGAGATGGTATCCGAGTGGTGATTGGGTAGAGTTAAGGACCTTAACAGAGAGATGGTATCTGAGTGGTGATTGGGTAGAGTTAAGGACGTTAACAGAGATGGTATCTGAGTGGTGATTGGGTAGAGTTAAGGACGTTAACAGAGAGATGGTATCTGAGTGGTGATTGGGTAAAGTTAAGGACGTTAACAGAGATGGTATCTGAGTGGTGATTGGGTAGAGTTAAGGACGTTAACAGAGAGATGGTATCTGAGTGGCGATTGGGTAAAGTTAAGGACGTTAACAGAGATGGTATCTGAGTGGTGATTGGGTAGAGTTAAGGACGTTAACAGAGATGGTATCTGAGTGGTGATTGGGTAGAGTTAAGGACGTTAACAGACAGATGGTATCTGAGTGGTGATTGGGTAGAGTTAAGGGTGTTAACAGAGAGATGGTATCTGAGTGGTGATTGGGTAGAGTTAAGGACGTTAACAGAGATGGTATCCGAGTGGTGATTGGGTAAAGTTAACAGAGAGATGGTATCTGAGTGGTGATTGGGTAAAGTTAACAGAGAGATGGTATCCGAGTGGTGATTGGGTAGAGTTAAGGACGTTAACAGACAGATGGTATCCGAGTGATGATTGGGTAAAGTTAACAGAGAGATGGTATCTGAGTGGTGATTGGGTAAAGTTAACAGAGAGATGGAATCTGAGTGGTGATTGGGTAGAGTTAAGGGTGTTAACAGAGATGGTATCTGAGTGGTGATTGGGTAAAGTTAAGGACGTTAACAGAGATGGTATCTGAGTGGTGATTGGGTAGAGTTAAGGACATTAACAGAGAGATGGTATCTGAGTGGTGATTGGGTAAAGTTAACAGAGAGATGGTATCTGAGTGGTGATTGGGTAAAGTTAAGGACGTTAACAGAGATGGTATCTGAGTGGTGATTGGGTAAAGTTAACAGAGAGATGGTATCCGAGTGGTGATTGGGTAGAGTTAAGGACGTTAACAGACAGATGGTATCCGAGTGGTGATTGGGTAAAGTTAACAGAGAGATGGTATCTGAGTGGTGATTGGGTAGAGTTAAGGGTGTTAACAGAGAGATGGTATCTGAGTGGTGATTGGGTAGAGTTAAGGGTGTTAACAGAGAGATGGTATCTGAGTGGTGATTGGGTAAAGTTAACAGAGAGATGGTATCTGAGTGGTGATTGGGTAGAGTTAAGGACGTTAACAGAGATGGTATCTGAGTGGTGATTGGGTAGAGTTAAGGACGTTAACAGAGAGATGGTATCTGAGTGGTGATTGGGTAGAGTTAAGGACGTTAACAGAGAGATGGTATCTGAGTGGTGATTGGGTAGAGTTAAGGGTGTTAACAGAGAGATGGTATCTGAGTGGTGATTGGGTAAAGTTAACAGAGAGATGGTATCTGAGTGGTGATTGGGTAAAGTTAACAGAGAGATGGAATCTGAGTGGTGATTGGGTAAAGTTAACAGAGAGATGGTATCTGAGTGGTGATTGGGTAGAGTTAAGGGTGTTAACAGAGAGATGGTATCTGAGTGGTGATTGGGTAGAGTTAAGGGTGTTAACAGAGAGATGGTATCTGAGTGGTGATTGGGTAAAGTTAACAGAGAGATGGTATCTGAGTGGTGATTGGGTAAAGTTAAGGACGTTAACAGACAGATGGTATCTGAGTGGTGATTGGGTAAAGTTAAGGACGTTAACAGACAGATGGTATCCGAGTGGTGATTGGGTAGAGTTAAGGACGTTAACAGAGAGATGGTATCTGAGTGGTGATTGGGTAGAGTTAAGGACGTTAACAGAGATGGTATCTGAGTGGTGATTGGGTAAAGTTAAGGACGTTAACAGACAGATGGTATCTGAGTGGTGATTGGGTAGAGTTAAGGGTGTTAACAGAGATGGTATCTGAGTGGTGATTGGGTAAAGTTAAGGACGTTAACAGAGATGGTATCTGAGTGGTGATTGGGTAAAGTTAACAGAGAGATGGTATCTGAGTGGTGATTGGGTAAAGTTAACAGAGAGATGGTATCTGAGTGGTGATTGGGTAGAGTTAAGGACGTTAACAGAGATGGTATCTGAGTGGTGATTGGGTAAAGTTAACAGAGAGATGGAATCTGAGTGGTGATTGGGTAGAGTTAAGGACGTTAACAGAGATGGTATCTGAGTGGTGATTGGGTAGAGTTAAGGACGTTAACAGAGAGATGGTATCTGAGTGGTGATTGGGTAGAGTTAAGGACGTTAACAGAGAGATGGTATCTGAGTGGTGATTGGGTAGAGTTAAGGACGTTAACAGAGAGATGGTATCTGAGTGGTGATTGGGTAGAGTTAAGGACGTTAACAGAGAGATGGTATCTTAGTGGTGATTGGGTAGAGTTAAGGACGTTAACAGAGAGATGGTATCTGAGTGGTGATTGGGTAGAGTTAAGGGTGTTAACAGAGAGATGGTATCTGAGTGGTGATTGGGTAAAGTTAACAGAGAGATGGTATCTGAGTGGTGATTGGGTAAAGTTAACAGAGATGGTATCTGAGTGGTGATTGGGTAGAGTTAAGGACGTTAACAGAGAGATGGTATCTGAGTGGTGATTGGGTAGAGTTAAGGACGTTAACAGACAGATGGTATCTGAGTGGTGATTGGGTAAAGTTAAGGACGTTAACAGACAGATGGTATCCGAGTGGTGATTGGGTAGAGTTAAGGACGTTAACAGAGAGATGGTATCTGAGTGGTGATTGGGTAGAGTTAAGGACGTTAACAGAGATGGTATCTGAGTGGTGATTGGGTAAAGTTAAGGATGTTAACAGAGATGGTATCTGAGTGGTGATTGGGTAGAGTTAAGGACATTAACAGAGAGATGGTATCTGAGTGGTGATTGGGTAGAGTTAACAGAGAGATGGTATCTGAGTGGTGATTGGGTAGAGTTAAGGACGTTAACAGAGATGGTATCTGAGTGGTGATTGGGTAAAGTTAAGGACGTTAACAGACAGATGGTATCTGAGTGGTGATTGGGTAGAGTTAAGGGTGTTAACAGAGATGGTATCTGAGTGGTGATTGGGTAAAGTTAAGGACGTTAACAGAGATGGTATCTGAGTGGTGATTGGGTAAAGTTAACAGAGAGATGGTATCTGAGTGGTGATTGGGTAAAGTTAACAGAGAGATGGTATCTGAGTGGTGATTGGGTAGAGTTAAGGACGTTAACAGAGATGGTATCTGAGTGGTGATTGGGTAAAGTTAACAGAGAGATGGAATCTGAGTGGTGATTGGGTAGAGTTAAGGACGTTAACAGAGAGATGGTATCTGAGTGGTGATTGGGTAGAGTTAAGGGTGTTAACAGAGAGATGGTATCTGAGTGGTGATTGGGTAAAGTTAACAGAGAGATGGTATCTGAGTGGTGATTGGGTAAAGTTAAGGACGTTAACAGACAGATGGTATCTGAGTGGTGATTGGGTAAAGTTAAGGACGTTAACAGACAGATGGTATCCGAGTGGTGATTGGGTAGAGTTAAGGACGTTAACAGAGAGATGGTATCTGAGTGGTGATTGGGTAGAGTTAAGGACGTTAACAGAGAGATGGTATCTGAGTGGTGATTGGGTAAAGTTAAGGATGTTAACAGAGATGGTATCTGAGTGGTGATTGGGTAGAGTTAAGGACATTAACAGAGAGATGGTATCTGAGTGGTGATTGGGTAGAGTTAACAGAGAGATGGTATCTGAGTGGTGATTGGGTAGAGTTAAGGACGTTAACAGAGATGGTATCTGAGTGGTGATTGGGTAAAGTTAAGGACGTTAACAGACAGATGGTATCTGAGTGGTGATTGGGTAGAGTTAAGGGTGTTAACAGAGATGGTATCTGAGTGGTGATTGGGTAAAGTTAACAGAGAGATGGTATCTGAGTGGTGATTGGGTAAAGTTAACAGAGAGATGGTATCTGAGTGGTGATTGGGTAGAGTTAAGGACGTTAACAGAGATGGTATCTGAGTGGTGATTGGGTAAAGTTAACAGAGAGATGGAATCTGAGTGGTGATTGGGTAGAGTTAAGGACGTTAACAGAGAGATGGTATCTGAGTGGTGATTGGGTAGAGTTAAGGGTGTTAACAGAGAGATGGTATCTGAGTGGTGATTGGGTAAAGTTAACAGAGAGATGGTATCTGAGTGGTGATTGGGTAAAGTTAAGGACGTTAACAGACAGATGGTATCTGAGTGGTGATTGGGTAAAGTTAAGGACGTTAACAGACAGATGGTATCCGAGTGGTGATTGGGTAGAGTTAAGGACGTTAACAGAGAGATGGTATCTGAGTGGTGATTGGGTAGAGTTAAGGACGTTAACAGAGAGATGGTATCTGAGTGGTGATTGGGTAGAGTTAAGGACGTTAACAGAGAGATGGTATCTGAGTGGTGATTGGGTAGAGTTAAGGACGTTAACAGAGAGATGGTATCTGAGTGGTGATTGGGTAGAGTTAAGGACATTAACAGAGAGATGGTATCTGAGTGGTGATTGGGTAAAGTTAACAGAGAGATGGTATCTGAGTGGTGATTGGGTAGAGTTAAGGACGTTAACAGAGAGATGGTATCTGAGTGGTGATTGGGTAGAGTTAAGGACGTTAACAGAGATGGTATCTGAGTGGTGATTGGGTAGAGTTAAGGACGTTAACAGAGAGATGGATACCATGTATGAGGTCTTATCTAATCAGTTCATTTACCTCCTCTGACTCTAACCTCTCTCACACACACACACACACACACACACACACACACACACACACACACACACACACACACGTAATGATGACACCCGCTGGTTCCAGCTAACAACATGTAGGATGTACTAATAACCACAACGTGTTGATTCAACATGTAGGATGTACTAACCACAGCTCCAGTTTCACTCTCCTCCCATCCAGCAGAATAGTGGTGGTCTTGTAGTCGATGCCTGGATGGAGGAGAGAGAGAGGAGGTTGAGAGAGAAAGAGGGGAGGAGGTTGTTGAGAGAGAGAGGGGAGGAGGTTGAGAGAGAGAGAGGTTGAGAGAGAGGGAGGTTGAGAGAGAGGGAGGTTGAGAGAGAGGGAGGTTGAGAGAGAGGGAGAAAGGGGGAGGTTGAGAGAGAGAGAAGGGGGAGGTTGAAATACAGAAGAGAAAGTGGTAGGGAGGAGGGTGAGAGAAAGAAGGGAGAGGTATTAGACATTAAAAAGCATTATCAGTTCACCTGTCCTTATAGGTGTGTGTGTGTGTGTGTGTGTGTGTGTGTGTGTGTGTGTGTGTGTGTGTGTGTGTGTGTGTGTGTGTGTGTGTAAAAGGACACATGTTGTGCTTCAGTTGCAGTTCTCCACTTGGATGAGAAATCTTTGCTCTCGTCCTGACCAATCAAATTACTGCTTTCACGGCGCGGTCTATGGCACTGCATCTCAGTGCTAGAGGCGTCACTACAGACCCTGGTTTGATTCCAGGCTCATTCACAATTGTCCCAGCGTCGTCTGCGTTAGAGTGGGGGGGGGAAGGCTGTCATTGTAAATAAGAATTTGTTCTTAGTTGACTTTCCAAGTTTTAAAAAAAAAAAGTTAAATAAAATTTAAAAATTCACGAACTGGCATTCTTTTATTTAAAAGGAACTCACTCAGTCCACCTTTAAAGTTACTCTTGAAAGGTGTAATAGTAATAATCAGTTCATTTTGGGGCGGCTGGGTAGCCTAGTGATTAGAGCATTGGACCAGTAACCCGAAGGTTGCAAGTTCAAACCCCCGAGCTGACAAGGTCGTTCTCCCCCTGAACAAGGCAGTTAACCCAAGCCGTCATTGAAAATAAGAATTTGTTCTTAACTGACTTGCCTAGTTAAATAAAGGAAACATTTTAATTTAAAATGTCAGTCATTACAGACATTTATAACCTGTCAGAAATGTCCAGATCAACCAGCCCACGTCAGCTAACGCTTTTTAATTCAGGTTTTCACGTTGTCCTTTTGTCACTCAAATAGACAGTGCTTGTCCCCATAGAGGTGTGAACAGTGCTGGTCCCCATAGGGGTGTGAACAGTCTGTATCATGAATAGTGCTGGTCCCCATAGAGGTGTGAACAGTCTGTATCATGAATAGTGCTGGTCCCCATAGAGGTGTGAACAGTCTGTATCATGAATAGTGCTGGTCCCCATAGAGGTGTGAACAGTCTGTATTATGAACAGTGCTCATCCCCATAGAGGTGTGAACAGTACTGGTCCCCATAGAGGTGTGCACAGTCTGTATCATGAACAGTGCTCATCCCCATAGAGGTGTGAACAATCTGTATCATGAACAGTGCTCATCCCCATAGAGGTGTGAACAGTACTGGTCCCCATAG
The DNA here is from genome assembly GCF_013265735.2 of Oncorhynchus mykiss. Classification (NCBI taxonomy): domain Eukaryota; kingdom Metazoa; phylum Chordata; class Actinopteri; order Salmoniformes; family Salmonidae; genus Oncorhynchus; species Oncorhynchus mykiss. The sequence goes on from NC_048577.1 coordinate 71,566,461, forward strand.
AGGTGTGCACAGTACTGGTCCCCATAGAGGAGTGAACAGTCTGTATCATGAATAGTGCTGGTCCCCATAGAGGAGTGAACAGTCTATTATGAACAGTGCTGGTCCCCATAGAGGAGTGAACAGTCTGTATCATGAATAGTGCTGGTCCCCATAGAGGAGTGAACAGTCTATTATGAACAGTACTGGTCCCCATAGAGGAGTGAACAGTCTGTATTATGAACAGTGCTGGTCCCCATAGAGGTGTGAACAGTCTGTATTATGAACAGTGCTGGTCCCCATAGAGGTCTGAACAGTCTGTATCATGAACAGTGCTGGTCCCCATAGAGGTGTGAACAGTACTGGTCCCCATAGAGGTGTGAACAGTACTGGTCCCCATAGAGGTGTGAACAGTCTGTATTATGAACAGTGCTGGTCCCCATAGAGGAGTGAACAGTACTGGTCCCCATAGAGGTGTGAACAGTACTGGTCCCCATAGAGGTGTGAACAGTGCTGGTCCCCATAGAGGTGTGAACAGTCTGTATCATGAATAGTGCTGGTCCCCATAGAGGTGTGAACAGTGCTGGTCCCCATAGAGGTGTGAACAGTACTGGTCCCCATAGAGGTGTGAACAGTACTGGTCCCCATAGAGGTGTGAACAGTACTGGTCCCCATAGAGGTGTGAACAGTCTGTATCATGAACAGTGCTCATCCCCATAGAGGTGTGAACAGTCTGTATTATGAACAGTGCTGGTCCCCATAGGGATGTGAACAGTGCTGGTCCCCATAGAGGTGTGAACAGTCTGTATCATGAACAGTGCTCATCCCCATAGAGGTGTGAACAGTCTGTATTATGAACAGTGCTGGTCCCCATAGAGGTGTGAACAGTACTGGTCCCCATAGAGGTGTGAACAGTACTGGTCCCCATAGAGGTGTGAACAGTCTGTATCATGAACAGTGCTCATCCCCATAGAGGTGTGAACAGTCTGTATTATGAACAGTGTTGGTCCCCATAGAGGTGTGAACAGTCTGTATTATGAACAGTGCTGGTCCCCATAGAGGTGTGAACAGTCTGTATTATGAACAGTGCTCATCCCCATAGAGGTGTGAACAGTGCTGGTCCCCATAGAGGTGTGAACAGTCTATCATGAACAGTGCTCATCCCCATAGAGGTGTGAACAGTACTGGTCCCCATAGAGGTGTGAACAGTCTGTATCATGAACAGTGCTCATCCCCATAGAGGTGTGAACAGTCTATTATGAACAGTGCTGGTCCCCATAGAGGTGTGAACAGTGCTTGTCCCCATAGAGGTGTGAACAGTGCTTGTCCCCATAGAGGTGTGAACAGTCTGTATCATGAACAGTGCTGGTCCCCATAGAGGTGTGAACAGTGCTTGTCCCCATAGAGGTGTGAACAGTGCTGGTCCCCATAGAGGTGTGAACAGTCTGTATTATGAACAGTGCTTGTCCCCATAGAGGTGTGATCAGTGCTGGTCCCCATAGAGATGTGAACAGTCTGTATTATGAACAGTGTTGGTCCCCATAGAGGTGTGAACAGTCTGTATCATGAACAGTGCTGGTCCCCATAGGGGTGTGAACAGTCTGTATTATGAACAGTGCTTGTCCCCATAGAGGTGTGATCAGTGCTGGTCCCCATAGAGATGTGAACAGTCTGTATTATGAACAGTGCTGGTCCCCATAGAGGTCTGAACAGTCTGTATTATGAACAGTGCTTGTCCCCATAGAGGTGTGAACAGTCTGTATTATGAACAGTGCTTGTCCCCATAGAGGTGTGATCAGTGCTGGTCCCCATAGAGATGTGAACAGTCTGTATTATGAACAGTGCTGGTCCCCATAGAGGTGTGAACAGTGCTGGTCCCCATAGAGGTGTGAACAGTACTGGTCCCCATAGAGATGTGAACAGTCTGTATCATGAACAGTGCTCATCCCCATAGAGGTGTGAACAGTCTGTATTATGAACAGTGTTGGTCCCCATAGAGATGTGAACAGTCTGTATTATGAACAGTGCTCATCCCCATAGAGGTGTGAACAGTCTGTATTATGAACAGTACTGGTCCCCATAGAGATGTGAACAGTCTGTATTATGAACAGTGCTCATCCCCATAGAGGTCTGAACAGTCTGTATTATGAACAGTGCTTGTCCCCATAGAGGTGTGAACAGTCTGTATTATGAACAGTGCTCATCCCCATAGAGGTCTGAACAGTCTGTATTATGAACAGTGCTTGTCCCCATAGAGGTGTGAACAGTCTGTATTATGAACAGTGCTTGTCCCCATAGAGGTGTGATCAGTGCTGGTCCCCATAGAGATGTGAACAGTCTGTATTATGAACAGTGCTGGTCCCCATAGAGGTGTGAACAGTGCTGGTCCCCATAGAGGTGTGAACAGTGCTGGTCCCCATAGAGGTGTGAACAGTACTGGTCCCCATAGAGATGTGAACAGTCTGTATCATGAACAGTGCTCATCCCCATAGAGGTGTGAACAGTACTGGTCCCCATAGAGGTGTGAACAGTACTGGTCCCCATAGAGATGTGAACAGTCTGTATCATGAACAGTGCTCATCCCCATAGAGGTGTGAACAGTCTGTATTATGAACAGTACTGGTCCCCATAGAGGTGTGAACAGCCTGTATTATGAACAGTACTGGTCCCCATAGAGGTGTGAACAGTCTGTATTATGAACAGTACTGGTCCCCATAGAGGAGTGAACAGTCTGTATTATGAACAGTGCTGGTCCCCATAGAGGTGTGAACAGTGCTGGTCCCCATAGAGGTGTGAACAGTCTGTATTATGAACAGTGCTGGTCCCCATAGAGATGTAAACATTAGATATGCTCTGTCTTCAGGAACTCTCTCTCTCTCTCTCATTAGTTATTCCCTCTATCTTCTCCCCCCATGTCTCTGGGGGATGTGTCTGATGGAGCTGGGAGTGTGTGAAGCAGCTCTTTTGAAGCCACAGACCAGCAGCCCCCCCCCCCCCCCCCCCCCCTCTTTCTCTCTCTCTCCCCCCATCGCCCCCCAACTATCAACAGCAGCAAGCTGTCACATCCAGCAGCACCATAACACCCAGACAGACATCTGTCCCCTTTCCTCATGCCCAAGGAGAGCTCACCCCATCAGGTACGGCGGATCTGTCACAACCTCCCCTCTCCACTGAGAACCTCCAGGACTCCGACAGAGTCACACGACAGCTAGCCTGTAGACACCCCTAGCTCTGAACGATAATGACCGGGGATTCCCGGTAACAATGTTAATGTATTGAAGAAAAAGAAACCACACAACCTTTGAAATGACTTAACAAGGACAACGCAGGCAGTTCAACACCCTGATGAACTGGTGTGGAAGCTATGATTCCAGGCGTGATGGTAGCTAATGGGCGTCTCCCGACTCAACACACACCCTGACAAACCAGAATAGAAGGCATCTGGTGAGCCTCGGACTAAGGTCATGGTGACTGTGTAGCTACACTCTCAGGGGACCTGCTGGGTGTGTGTGTGTGTGTGGAGTGTGTGTGTAGTGTGTAGTGTGTGTGTGGAGTGTGGAGTGTGTAGTGTGTGTGTGGAGTGTGTGTGTGGAGTGTGTGTGTACTCTATAATACAAGGCTTGTTGTAGGACTGTGAAGTCATTCAAACCAGGGGTATGGGTTACTATAGGGTATTTACAGAGAGGTATGGGTTACTATATGGTCTTGACAGAGAGAGGTATGGGTTACTATAGGTTATTTACAGAGAGGTATTGGTTATTATTTGGTCTTGACAGAGAGAGAGGTATGGGTTACTATATGGTCTTGACAGAGAGGTATGGGTTACTATATGGTCTTGACAGAGAGAGGTATGGGTCACAATATGGTCTTGACAGAGAGGTATGGGTTACTATATGGTATTTACAGAGAGGTATGGGTTACTATATGGCACATATGTCAGAGTCAAGGCCCGCGGGCCACATCCGGCCCGCAAGAAGGTTTTTTACGGCCCCTGGGATGATCTTGATTTATTATTAGAACCGGCCCGCAGCAAGCCGGCAGCCCGCAGATCTTTTACACGCACCAATACTACATTTCCCACAATGCAAAGGTGACGCACCGAGCAGTAGGCTGCTTCATTTCAATATTTATTGGCACAGCAGTCGTCAGCATCACAGTAAAATTAACTTTCAGATACCCATCAAAAATGGCAAAACGGAAGGTGGATACTGAGAACCGGGGGTTTCAAACAAGGTGGGAGTCGGAGTATATGTTCACGAAGGTAGCTGGAAAACCTGTGTGTCTTCTGTGTGGAGAAAGTGTGGCGGTACTGAAAGAGTATAATCTGAGACGACATTATGAAACGAAACACGCGGACAAAAACAAGAATATGGACATGGAACAAAGGCTACAAAAGGCAGAGGAATTAAAACGAGGCCTCAAATCTCGACAGGCTCTGTTCAAAAAAGCCAAATCACAAGGCCAGGCTGCTGTCAAGGCCAGTTTTATTTTGGCAGAAGAGATCGCTAAATCAGCCCGGCCATTTACGGAGGGGGATTTCATCAAAAACTGCATGATTAAAGTTTGTGACGAAGTTTGCCCAGAAAAAAGGCAACTCTTTTTAAATGTGAGTCTGAGCAGAAACACCATTGCCGAGAGAGTAGACCAGTTGTCCATCAATCTAAAAGAGCAGCTTGTGAAAAAGGGAAAAGATTTTATTGCATATTCCTTGGCTGTGGATGAGAGCACCGACATTTCTGACATTGCCCAGTTGTCAATTTTCATCCGCGGAGTGGACTCCAACCTAAGCGTGACAGAGGAGTTTTTGGCTTTACGTCCTATGCATGGCACAACTACGGGGCATGATTTGTATGAAGAGGTGTCAAGATGTGTAAATGAGATGGAGCTGCCTTGGGAAAAACTCGTGGGTTTGACAACCGACGGAGCACCTGCGATGTGTGGACACAGGAGCGGACTGGTGGCGAAGATACGGGAAAAGATGCAAGAGGAAAACGCGACAGGTGAGCTGACAGCTTATCATTGTATCATACACCAGGAAGCGTTGTGCGGTAAAGCCTTGAAAATGGAGCATGTAATGAGCATCATCACGCGCACAGTTAACTTTATCAGAGCCAAAGGTTTGAATCACCGCCAGTTCAAGGCATTTCTGACGGAGTTAGAAACGGAGCATGGTGATTTGCCTTATCACACAGAGGTGCGATGGCTAAGCCAGGGAAAGGTGCTTCAAAGATGTTTCGAGCTTCGTGAGGAGATTTGTCTGTTCTTGGACAGCAAAGGGAAAGACACAACACAACTCCGAGACGAAATGTTTCTGTGTGAAATGGCTTTTCTGTGTGACATTACGAGTCATCTGAATGCAATAAACTTGCAGCTGCAGGGTCGGGATCGTGTCATCTCTGATATGTACAGTACAGTGAAGGCATTTAAAACCAAACTGACTCTGTGGGAGACGCAGATGCGGAAAGAAAATTTGAGCCACTTTCCCAGCTGCCAGACCATGAAAGAGAAGCTCTCTACCAGTGCGTTCCCGAGCACACAGTTGGCTGATAAAATAGGTATGCTTGCCGCTGACTTTCGACGCCGATTTGCTGACTTTGAAGCACAAAAAAGCAGGTTGGAACTGCTCGGTAACCCATTTGCTGTTGACGTGGAAAGCTCACCACCAAACCTCCAAATGGAGTTGATTGACCTCCAATGCAATGATGCACTGAGGGCAAAATATGCGGCAGTGGGTGCTGCGGAGTTCGCCCGTTTCCTCCCCGGCACAATGCCCCAGCTGCGCATCCAGGCTGCTCAAACGTTGTCTATGTTTGGCAGCACATACCTGTGTGAACAACTGTTTTCTTTGATGAACCTGAACAAAACATCACACAGAAGTCGACTTACTGCTGAACACCTCCACTCAATTCTGAGGATTTCTTCAGCTCAGAGCCTTACCCCGAACATTGATGAACTTGTGGAAAAGATGGGACACCACCAAGTATCACCCTCAACCTCAAACAAGTGAACATTACTGTGCAATCACATATTTAAAAGTTTAAGTTTAAAAGTAAAAGTTTAAAAGTTAAAATTTAATATTTGTTTTCACTGCATGTTACTTCTCCTTAAACAAAGTGTTGTTTTTGATTAATAGATTTTTGCACTTTATTTTTTTGTATTTCAATCCAATTATATTTTAAAAATATTTCAGTTGAGTGGATGATAGAAAATTGCTATTATTGTTTTTTCTTTGAAGTAAATTTAGCCCACTTTTGCTAAAATAGAAAATATAGTCTACTGATGGTGCCTTGAATACCGGTTTCTTTCATTTAATGTTCATGTTATGGGGATATTTATATAAAGGAAATTTGTCTTTTGTGTCTGTTGAAAATTAAAGATTACTGACAGAGCCATAAGAAAATATTGCTTTATTTATCTGATCATATTGTAATATATTTGTTAGGTTTTCAGTAGGTTCAATTAGGTTCACTAGACTATATGCGTCATTTAACATTTTTTAGATGAACATTCGAACAGTCCGGCCCTCGTCTTGTAGCTGATTTTTTTATTTGGCCCTCCGTCCATTTGACTTTGACACCCCTGTTTTACAGGGTCAGTCATAGTAGTATGATAGGTGTTGTTTTACAGGGTCAGTCAGTAGTATGATAGGTGTTGTTTTACAGGGTCAGTCAGTAGTATGATAGGTGTTGTTGTACAGGGTCAGTCAGTAGTATGATAGGTGTTGTTTTACAGGGTCAGTCATAGTAGTATGACAGGTGTTGTTGTACAGGGTCAGTCATAGTAGTATGACAGGTGTTGTTGTACAGGGTCAGACATAGTAGTATGATAGGTGTTGTTTTACAGGGTCAGTCATAGTAGTATGATAGGTGTTGTTGTACAGGGTCAGTCATAGTAGTATGATAGGTGTTGTTGTACAGGGTCAGTCATAGTAGTATGATAGGTGTTGTTGTACAGGGTCAGTCATAGTAGTATGATAGGTGTTGTTGTACAGGGTCAGTCATAGTAGTATGATAGGTGTTGTTGTACAGGGTCAGTCATAGTAGTATGATAGGTGTTGTTTTACAGGGTCAGTCATAGTAGTATGATAGGTGTTGTTTTACAGGGTCAGTCATAGTAGTATGATAGGTGTTGTTTTACAGGGTCAGTCATAGTAGTATGATAGGTGTTGTTTTACAGGGTCAGTCATAGTAGTATGATAGGTGTTGTTTTACAGGGTCAGTCATAGTAGTATGATAGGTGTTGTTTTACAGGGTCAGTCATAGTAGTATGATAGGTGTTGTTGTACAGGGTCAGTCATAGTAGTATGATAGGTGTTGTTGTACAGGGTCAGTCATAGTAGTATGATAGGTGTTGTTGTACAGGGTCAGTCATAGTAGTATGATAGGTGTTGTTGTACAGGGTCAGTCATAGTAGTATGATAGGTGTTGTTTTACAGGGTCAGTCATAGTAGTATGATAGGTGTTGTTTTACAGGGTCAGTCATAGTAGTATGATAGGTGTTGTTTTACAGGGTCAGTCATAGTAGTATGATAGGTGTTGTTTTACAGGGTCAGTCATAGTAGTATGATAGGTGTTGTTTTACAGGGTCAGTCATAGTAGTATGATAGGTGTTGTTTTACAGGGTCAGTCATAGTAGTATGATAGGTGTTGTTTTACAGGGTCATAGTAGTATGATAGGTGTTGTTTTACAGGGTCAGTCATAGTAGTATGATAGGTGTTGTTTTACAGGGTCATAGTAGTATGATAGGTGTTGTTTTACAGGGTCAGTCATAGTAGTATGATAGGTGTTGTTTTATAGGGTCAGTCATAGTAGTATGATAGCTGTTGTTTTACAGGGTCAGTCATAGTAGTATGATAGGTGTTGTTTTACAGGGTCAGTCATAGTAGTATGATAGGTGTTGTTTTACAGGGTCAGTCATAGTAGTATGATAGGTGTTGTTTTACAGGGTCAGTCATAGTAGTATGATAGGTGTTGTTTTACAGGGTCAGTCATAGTAGTATGATAGGTGTTGTTTTACAGGGTCAGTCATAGTAGTATGATAGGTGTTGTTTTACAGGGTCAGTCATAGTAGTATGATAGGTGTTGTTTTACAGGGTCATAGTAGTATGATAGGTGTTGTTTTACAGGGTCAGTCATAGTAGTATGATAGGTGTTGTTTTACAGGGTCAGTCATAGTAGTATGATAGGTGTTGTTTTACAGGGTCATAGTAGTATGATAGGTGTTGTTTTACAGGGTCAGTTATAGTAGTATGATAGGTGTTGTTTTACAGGGTCATAGTAGTATGATAGGTGTTGTTTTACAGGGTCAGTCATAGTAGTATGATAGGTGTTGTTTTACAGGGTCAGTCGTAGTAGTATGATAGGTGTTGTTGTACAGGGTCAGTCATAGTAGTATGATAGGTGTTGTTTTACAGGGTCAGTCATAGTAGTATGATAGGTGTTGTTTTACAGGGTCAGTCATAGTAGTATGATAGGTGTTGTTTTACAGGGTCAGTCAGTAGTATGATAGGTGTTGTTTTACAGGGTCAGTCAGTAGTATGATAGGTGTTGTTTTACAGGGTCAGTCATAGTAGTATGATAGGTGTTGTTTTACAGGGTCAGTCAGTAGTATGATAGGTGTTGTTTTACAGGGTCAGTCAGTAGTATGATAGGTGTTGTTGTACAGGGTCAGTCAGTAGTATGATAGGTGTTGTTTTACAGGGTCAGTCATAGTAGTATGACAGGTGTTGTTGTACAGGGTCAGTCATAGTAGTATGACAGGTGTTGTTTTACAGGGTCAGTCAAAGTAGTATGATAGGTGTTGTTTTACAGGGTCAGTCATAGTAGTATGATAGGTGTTGTTGTACAGGGTCATAGTAGTATGATAGGTGTTGTTGTACAGGGTCAGTCATAGTAGTATGATAGGTGTTGTTGTACAGGGTCAGTCATAGTAGTATGATAGGTGTTGTTGTACAGGGTCAGTCATAGTAGTATGATAGGTGTTGTTGTACAGGGTCAGTCATAGTAGTATGATAGGTGTTGTTTTACAGGGTCAGTCATAGTAGTATGATAGGTGTTGTTTTACAGGGTCAGTCATAGTAGTATGATAGGTGTTGTTTTACAGGGTCAGTCATAGTAGTATGATAGGTGTTGTTTTACAGGGTCAGTCATAGTAGTATGATAGGTGTTGTTTTACAGGGTCAGTCATAGTAGTATGATAGGTGTTGTTTTACAGGGTCAGTCATAGTAGTATGATAGGTGTTGTTTTACAGGGTCAGTCATAGTAGTATGATAGGTGTTGTTTTACAGGGTCAGTCATAGTAGTATGATAGGTGTTGTTTTACAGGGTCAGTCATAGTAGTATGATAGGTGTTGTTTTACATGGTCAGTCATAGTAGTATGATAGGTGTTGTTGTACAGGGTCAGTCATAGTAGTATGATAGGTGTTGTTGTACAGGGTCAGTCATAGTAGTATGATAGGTGTTGTTGTACAGGGTCAGTCATAGTAGTATGATAGGTGTTGTTGTACAGGGTCAGTCATAGTAGTATGATAGGTGTTGTTTTACAGGGTCAGTCATAGTAGTATGATAGGTGTTGTTTTACAGGGTCAGTCATAGTAGTATGATAGGTGTTGTTTTACAGGGTCAGTCATAGTAGTATGATAGGTGTTGTTGTACAGGGTCAGTCAGTAGTATGATAGGTGTTGTTTTACAGGGTCAGTCATAGTAGTATGACAGGTGTTGTTGTACAGGGTCAGTCATAGTAGTATGACAGGTGTTGTTGTACAGGGTCAGACATAGTAGTATGATAGGTGTTGTTTTACAGGGTCAGTCATAGTAGTATGATAGGTGTTGTTTTACAGGGTCAGTCATAGTAGTATGATAGGTGTTGTTGTACAGGGTCATAGTAGTATGATAGGTGTTGTTGTACAGGGTCAGTCATAGTAGTATGATAGGTGTTGTTGTACAGGGTCGGTCATAGTAGTATGATAGGTGTTGTTGTACAGGGTCAGTCATAGTAGTATGATAGGTGTTGTTGTACAGGGTCAGTCATAGTAGTATGATAGGTGTTGTTTTACAGGGTCAGTCATAGTAGTATGATAGGTGTTGTTTTACAGGGTCAGTCATAGTAGTATGATAGGTGTTGTTTTACAGGGTCAGTCATAGTAGTATGATAGGTGTTGTTTTACAGGGTCAGTCATAGTAGTATGATAGGTGTTGTTTTACAGGGTCAGTCATAGTAGTATGATAGGTGTTGTTTTACAGGGTCAGTCATAGTAGTATGATAGGTGTTGTTTTACAGGGTCAGTCATAGTAGTATGATAGGTGTTGTTTTACAGGGTCATAGTAGTATGATAGGTGTTGTTTTACAGGGTCAGTCATAGTAGTATGATAGGTGTTGTTTTACAGGGTCAGTCATAGTAGTATGATAGGTGTTGTTTTACAGGGTCAGTCATAGTAGTATGATAGGTGTTGTTTTACAGGGTCAGTCATAGTAGTATGATAGGTGTTGTTTTACAGGGTCAGTCATAGTAGTATGATAGGTGTTGTTTTACAGGGTCAGTCATAGTAGTATGATAGGTGTTGTTTTACATGGTCAGTCATAGTAGTATGATAGGTGTTGTTGTACAGGGTCAGTCATAGTAGTATGATAGGTGTTGTTGTACAGGGTCAGTCATAGTAGTATGATAGGTGTTGTTGTACAGGGTCAGTCATAGTAGTATGATAGGTGTTGTTGTACAGGGTCAGTCATAGTAGTATGATAGGTGTTGTTTTACAGGGTCAGTCATAGTAGTATGATAGGTGTTGTTTTACAGGGTCAGTCATAGTAGTATGATAGGTGTTGTTTTACAGGGTCAGTCATAGTAGTATGATAGGTGTTGTTGTACAGGGTCAGTCAGTAGTATGATAGGTGTTGTTTTACAGGGTCAGTCATAGTAGTATGACAGGTGTTGTTGTACAGGGTCAGTCATAGTAGTATGACAGGTGTTGTTGTACAGGGTCAGACATAGTAGTATGATAGGTGTTGTTTTACAGGGTCAGTCATAGTAGTATGATAGGTGTTGTTTTACAGGGTCAGTCATAGTAGTATGATAGGTGTTGTTGTACAGGGTCATAGTAGTATGATAGGTGTTGTTGTACAGGGTCAGTCATAGTAGTATGATAGGTGTTGTTGTACAGGGTCGGTCATAGTAGTATGATAGGTGTTGTTGTACAGGGTCAGTCATAGTAGTATGATAGGTGTTGTTGTACAGGGTCAGTCATAGTAGTATGATAGGTGTTGTTTTACAGGGTCAGTCATAGTAGTATGATAGGTGTTGTTTTACAGGGTCAGTCATAGTAGTATGATAGGTGTTGTTTTACAGGGTCAGTCATAGTAGTATGATAGGTGTTGTTTTACAGGGTCAGTCATAGTAGTATGATAGGTGTTGTTTTACAGGGTCAGTCATAGTAGTATGATAGGTGTTGTTTTACAGGGTCAGTCATAGTAGTATGATAGGTGTTGTTTTACAGGGTCAGTCATAGTAGTATGATAGGTGTTGTTTTACAGGGTCATAGTAGTATGATAGGTGTTGTTTTACAGGGTCAGTCATAGTAGTATGATAGGTGTTGTTTTACAGGGTCATAGTAGTATGATAGGTGTTGTTTTACAGGGTCAGTCATAGTAGTATGATAGGTGTTGTTTTATAGGGTCAGTCATAGTAGTATGATAGCTGTTGTTTTACAGGGTCAGTCATAGTAGTATGATAGGTGTTGTTTTACAGGGTCAGTCATAGTAGTATGATAGGTGTTGTTTTACAGGGTCAGTCATAGTAGTATGATAGGTGTTGTTTTACAGGGTCAGTCATAGTAGTATGATAGGTGTTGTTTTACAGGGTCATAGTAGTATGATAGGTGTTGTTTTACAGGGTCAGTCATAGTAGTATGATAGGTGTTGTTTTACAGGGTCAGTCATAGTAGTATGATAGGTGTTGTTTTACAGGGTCATAGTAGTATGATAGGTGTTGTTTTACAGGGTCAGTTATAGTAGTATGATAGGTGTTGTTTTACAGGGTCATAGTAGTATGATAGGTGTTGTTTTACAGGGTCAGTCATAGTAGTATGATAGGTGTTGTTTTACAGGGTCAGTCATAGTAGTATGATAGGTGTTGTTTTACAGGGTCAGTCATAGTAGTATGATAGGTGTTGTTTTACAGGGTCAGTCATAGTAGTATGATAGGTGTTGTTTTACAGGGTCAGTCATAGTAGTATGATAGGTGTTGTTTTACAGGGTCAGTCATAGTAGTATGATAGGTGTTGTTTTACAGGGTCAGTCATAGTAGTATGATAGGTGTTGTTTTACATGGTCAGTCATAGTAGTATGATAGGTGTTGTTGTACAGGGTCAGTCATAGTAGTATGATAGGTGTTGTTGTACAGGGTCAGTCATAGTAGTATGATAGGTGTTGTTGTACAGGGTCAGTCATAGTAGTATGATAGGTGTTGTTGTACAGGGTCAGTCATAGTAGTATGATAGGTGTTGTTTTACAGGGTCAGTCATAGTAGTATGATAGGTGTTGTTTTACAGGGTCAGTCATAGTAGTATGATAGGTGTTGTTTTACAGGGTCAGTCATAGTAGTATGATAGGTGTTGTTGTACAGGGTCAGTCAGTAGTATGATAGGTGTTGTTTTACAGGGTCAGTCATAGTAGTATGACAGGTGTTGTTGTACAGGGTCAGTCATAGTAGTATGACAGGTGTTGTTGTACAGGGTCAGACATAGTAGTATGATAGGTGTTGTTTTACAGGGTCAGTCATAGTAGTATGATAGGTGTTGTTTTACAGGGTCAGTCATAGTAGTATGATAGGTGTTGTTGTACAGGGTCATAGTAGTATGATAGGTGTTGTTGTACAGGGTCAGTCATAGTAGTATGATAGGTGTTGTTGTACAGGGTCAGTCATAGTAGTATGATAGGTGTTGTTGTACAGGGTCAGTCATAGTAGTATGATAGGTGTTGTTGTACAGGGTCAGTCATAGTAGTATGATAGGTGTTGTTGTACAGGGTCAGTCATAGTAGTATGATAGGTGTTGTTTTACAGGGTCAGTCATAGTAGTATGATAGGTGTTGTTTTACAGGGTCAGTCATAGTAGTATGATAGGTGTTGTTTTACAGGGTCAGTCATAGTAGTATGATAGGTGTTGTTTTACAGGGTCAGTCATAGTAGTATGATAGGTGTTGTTTTACAGGGTCAGTCATAGTAGTATGATAGGTGTTGTTTTACAGGGTCAGTCATAGTAGTATGATAGGTGTTGTTGTACAGGGTCAGTCATAGTAGTATGATAGGTGTTGTTGTACAGGGTCAGTCATAGTAGTATGATAGGTGTTGTTGTACAGGGTCAGTCATAGTAGTATGATAGGTGTTGTTGTACAGGGTCAGTCATAGTAGTATGATAGGTGTTGTTGTACAGGGTCAGTCATAGTAGTATGATAGGTGTTGTTTTACAGGGTCAGTCATAGTAGTATGATAGGTGTTGTTTTACAGGGTCAGTCATAGTAGTATGATAGGTGTTGTTTTACAGGGTCAGTCATAGTAGTATGATAGGTGTTGTTTTACAGGGTCAGTCATAGTAGTATGATAGGTGTTGTTTTACAGGGTCAGTCATAGTAGTATGATAGGTGTTGTTTTACAGGGTCAGTCATAGTAGTATGATAGGTGTTGTTTTACAGGGTCATAGTAGTATGATAGGTGTTGTTTTACAGGGTCAGTCATAGTAGTATGATAGGTGTTGTTTTACAGGGTCATAGTAGTATGATAGGTGTTGTTTTACAGGGTCAGTCATAGTAGTATGATAGGTGTTGTTTTATAGGGTCAGTCATAGTAGTATGATAGCTGTTGTTTTACAGGGTCAGTCATAGTAGTATGATAGGTGTTGTTTTACAGGGTCAGTCATAGTAGTATGATAGGTGTTGTTTTACAGGGTCAGTCATAGTAGTATGATAGGTGTTGTTTTACAGGGTCAGTCATAGTAGTATGATAGGTGTTGTTTTACAGGGTCATAGTAGTATGATAGGTGTTGTTTTACAGGGTCAGTCATAGTAGTATGATAGGTGTTGTTTTACAGGGTCAGTCATAGTAGTATGATAGGTGTTGTTTTACAGGGTCATAGTAGTATGATAGGTGTTGTTTTACAGGGTCAGTCATAGTAGTATGATAGGTGTTGTTTTACAGGGTCATAGTAGTATGATAGGTGTTGTTTTACAGGGTCAGTCATAGTAGTATGATAGGTGTTGTTTTACAGGGTCAGTCATAGTAGTATGATAGGTGTTGTTTTACAGGGTCATAGTAGTATGATAGGTGTTGTTTTACAGGGTCAGTTATAGTAGTATGATAGGTGTTGTTTTACAGGGTCATAGTAGTATGATAGGTGTTGTTTTACAGGGTCAGTCATAGTAGTATGATAGGTGTTGTTTACAGGGTCAGTCATAGTAGTATGATAGGTGTTGTTTTACAGGGTCAGTCATAGTAGTATGATAGGTGTTGTTTTACAGGGTCAGTCATAGTAGTATGATAGGTGTTGTTTTACAGGGTCAGTCATAGTAGTATGATAGGTGTTGTTTTACAGGGTCAGTCATAGTAGTATGATAGGTGTTGTTTTACAGGGTCAGTCATAGTAGTATGATAGGTGTTGTTTTACAGGGTCAGTCATAGTAGTATGATAGGTGTTGTTTTATAGGTTCAGTCATAGTAGTATGATAGGTGTTGTTTTACAGGGTCAGTCATAGTAGTATGATAGGTGTTGTTTTACAGGGTCAGTCGTAGTAGTATGATAGGTGTTGTTTTATAGGGTCAGTCATAGTAGTATGATAGGTGTTGTTTTACAGGGTCAGTCATAGTAGTATGATAGGTGTTGTTTTACAGGGTCAGTCATAGTAGTATGATAGGTGTTGTTTTACAGGGTCAGTCATAGTAGTATGATAGGTGTTGTTTTACAGGGTCAGTCATAGTAGTATGATAGGTGTTGTTTTACAGGGTCAGTCATAGTAGTATGATAGGTGTTGTTTTACAGGGTCAGTCATAGTAGTATGATAGGTGTTGTTTTACAGGGTCAGTCATAGTAGTATGATAGGTGTTGTTTTACAGGGTCAGTCGTAGTAGTATGATAGGTGTTGTTTTACAGGGTCAGTCGTAGTAGTATGATAGGTGTTGTTTTACAGGGTCAGTCATAGTAGTATGATAGGTGTTGTTTTACAGGGTCAGTCATAGTAGTATGATAGGTGTTGTTTTACAGGGTCAGTCATAGTAGTATGATAGGTGTTGTTTTACAGGGTCAGTAGTATAATAGGTGTTGTTTTACAGGGTCAGTCATAGTAGTATGATAGGTGTTGTTGTACAGGGTCAGTCATAGTAGTATGATAGGTGTTGTTGTACAGGGTCAGTCATAGTAGTATGATAGGTGTTGTTGTACAGGGTCAGTCATAGTAGTATGATAGGTGTTGTTTTACAGGGTCAGTCGTAGTAGTATGATAGGTGTTGTTTTATAGGGTCAGTCATAGTAGTATGATAGGTGTTGTTGTACAGGGTCAGTCATAGTAGTATGATAGGTGTTGTTGTACAGGGTCATAGTAGTATGATAGGTGTTGTTGTACAGGGTCAGTCATAGTAGTATGATAGGTGTTGTTGTACAGGGTCAGTCATAGTAGTATGATAGGTGTTGTTGTACAGGGTCAGTCATAGTAGTATGATAGGTGTTGTTGTACAGGGTCAGTCATAGTAGTATGATAGGTGTTGTTTTACAGGGTCAGTCATAGTAGTATGATAGGTGTTGTTTTACAGGGTCAGTCATAGTAGTATGATAGGTGTTGTTTTACAGGGTCAGTCATAGTAGTATGATAGGTGTTGTTTTACAGGGTCAGTCATAGTAGTATGATAGGTGTTGTTGTACAGGGTCAGTCATAGTAGTATGATAGGTGTTGTTGTACAGGGTCAGTCATAGTAGTATGATAGGTGTTGTTGTACAGGGTCAGTCATAGTAGTATGATAGGTGTTGTTTTACAGGGTCAGTCATAGTAGTATGATAGGTGTTGTTTTACAGGGTCAGTCATAGTAGTATGATAGGTGTTGTTTTACAGGGTCAGTCATAGTAGTATGATAGGTGTTGTTTTACAGGGTCAGTCATAGTAGTATGATAGGTGTTGTTTTACAGGGTCAGTCATAGTAGTATGATAGGTGTTGTTTTACAGGGTCATAGTAGTATGATAGGTGTTGTTTTACAGGGTCAGTCATAGTAGTATGATAGGTGTTGTTTTACAGGGTCATAGTAGTATGATAGGTGTTTTACAGGGTCAGTCATAGTAGTATGATAGGTGTTGTTTTATAGGGTCAGTCATAGTAGTATGATAGCTGTTGTTTTACAGGGTCAGTCATAGTAGTATGATAGGTGTTGTTTTACAGGGTCAGTCATAGTAGTATGATAGGTGTTGTTTTACAGGGTCAGTCATAGTAGTATGATAGGTGTTGTTTTACAGGGTCAGTCATAGTAGTATGATAGGTGTTGTTTTACAGGGTCAGTCATAGTAGTATGATAGGTGTTGTTTTACAGGGTCAGTCATAGTAGTATGATAGGTGTTGTTTTACAGGGTCAGTCATAGTAGTATGATAGGTGTTGTTTTACAGGGTCATAGTAGTATGATAGGTGTTGTTTTACAGGGTCATAGTAGTATGATAGGTGTTGTTTTACAGGGTCAGTCATAGTAGTATGATAGGTGTTGTTTTACAGGGTCAGTCATAGTAGTATGATAGGTGTTGTTGTACAGGGTCATAGTAGTATGATAGGTGTTGTTGTACAGGGTCAGTCATAGTAGTATGATAGGTGTTGTTGTACAGGGTCAGTCATAGTAGTATGATAGGTGTTGTTGTACAGGGTCAGTCATAGTAGTATGATAGGTGTTGTTGTACAGGGTCAGTCATAGTAGTATGATAGGTGTTGTTTTACAGGGTCAGTCATAGTAGTATGATAGGTGTTGTTTTACAGGGTCAGTCATAGTAGTATGATAGGTGTTGTTTTACAGGGTCAGTCATAGTAGTATGATAGGTGTTGTTTTACAGGGTCAGTCATAGTAGTATGATAGGTGTTGTTTTACAGGGTCAGTCATAGTAGTATGATAGGTGTTGTTGTACAGGGTCAGTCATAGTAGTATGATAGGTGTTGTTGTACAGGGTCAGTCATAGTAGTATGATAGGTGTTGTTGTACAGGGTCAGTCATAGTAGTATGATAGGTGTTGTTTTACAGGGTCAGTCATAGTAGTATGATAGGTGTTGTTTTACAGGGTCAGTCATAGTAGTATGATAGGTGTTGTTTTACAGGGTCAGTCATAGTAGTATGATAGGTGTTGTTGTACAGGGTCATAGTAGTATGATAGGTGTTGTTGTACAGGGTCAGTCATAGTAGTATGATAGGTGTTGTTGTACAGGGTCAGTCATAGTAGTATGATAGGTGTTGTTGTACAGGGTCAGTCATAGTAGTATGATAGGTGTTGTTTTACAGGGTCAGTCATAGTAGTATGATAGGTGTTGTTTTACAGGGTCATAGTAGTATGATAGGTGTTGTTTTACAGGGTCAGTCATAGTAGTATGATAGGTGTTGTTGTACAGGGTCATAGTAGTATGATAGGTGTTGTTGTACAGGGTCAGTCATAGTAGTATGATAGGTGTTGTTGTACAGGGTCAGTCATAGTAGTATGATAGGTGTTGTTGTACAGGGTCAGTCATAGTAGTATGATAGGTGTTGTTGTACAGGGTCAGTCATAGTAGTATGATAGGTGTTGTTTTACAGGGTCAGTCATAGTAGTATGATAGGTGTTGTTTTACAGGGTCAGTCATAGTAGTATGATAGGTGTTGTTTTACAGGGTCAGTCATAGTAGTATGATAGGTGTTGTTTTACAGGGTCAGTCATAGTAGTATGATAGGTGTTGTTTTACAGGGTCAGTCATAGTAGTATGATAGGTGTTGTTGTACAGGGTCAGTCATAGTAGTATGATAGGTGTTGTTGTACAGGGTCAGTCATAGTAGTATGATAGGTGTTGTTGTACAGGGTCAGTCATAGTAGTATGATAGGTGTTGTTTTACAGGGTCAGTCATAGTAGTATGATAGGTGTTGTTTTACAGGGTCAGTCATAGTAGTATGATAGGTGTTGTTTTACAGGGTCAGTCATAGTAGTATGATAGGTGTTGTTTTACAGGGTCAGTCATAGTAGTATGATAGGTGTTGTTTTACAGGGTCATAGTAGTATGATAGGTGTTGTTTTACAGGGTCAGTCATAGTAGTATGATAGGTGTTGTTTTACAGGGTCATAGTAGTATGATAGGTGTTTTACAGGGTCAGTCATAGTAGTATGATAGGTGTTGTTTTATAGGGTCAGTCATAGTAGTATGATAGCTGTTGTTTTACAGGGTCAGTCATAGTAGTATGATAGGTGTTGTTTTACAGGGTCAGTCATAGTAGTATGATAGGTGTTGTTTTACAGGGTCAGTCATAGTAGTATGATAGGTGTTGTTTTACAGGGTCAGTCATAGTAGTATGATAGGTGTTGTTTTACAGGGTCAGTCATAGTAGTATGATAGGTGTTGTTTTACAGGGTCAGTCATAGTAGTATGATAGGTGTTGTTTTACAGGGTCAGTCATAGTAGTATGATAGGTGTTGTTTTACAGGGTCAGTCATAGTAGTATGATAGGTGTTGTTTTACAGGGTCATAGTAGTATGATAGGTGTTGTTTTACAGGGTCATAGTAGTATGATAGGTGTTGTTTTACAGGGTCAGTCATAGTAGTATGATAGGTGTTGTTTTACAGGGTCAGTCATAGTAGTATGATAGGTGTTGTTTTACAGGGTCATAGTAGTATGATAGGTGTTGTTTTACAGGGTCAGTCATAGTAGTATGATAGGTGTTGTTTTACAGGGTCATAGTAGTATGATAGGTGTTGTTTTACAGGGTCAGTCATAGTAGTATGATAGGTGTTGTTTTACAGGGTCATAGTAGTATGATAGGTGTTGTTTTACAGGGTCAGTCATAGTAGTATGATAGGTGTTGTTTTACAGGGTCAGTCATAGTAGTATGATAGGTGTTGTTTTACAGGGTCAGTCATAGTAGTATGATAGGTGTTGTTTTATAGGTTCAGTCATAGTAGTATGATAGGTGTTGTTTTACAGGGTCAGTCATAGTAGTATGATAGGTGTTGTTTTACAGGGTCAGTCGTAGTAGTATGATAGGTGTTGTTTTATAGGGTCAGTCATAGTAGTATGATAGGTGTTGTTTTACAGGGTCAGTCATAGTAGTATGATAGGTGTTGTTTTACAGGGTCAGTCATAGTAGTATGATAGGTGTTGTTTTACAGGGTCAGTCATAGTAGTATGATAGGTGTTGTTTTACAGGGTCAGTCATAGTAGTATGATAGGTGTTGTTTTACAGGGTCAGTCATAGTAGTATGATAGGTGTTGTTTTACAGGGTCAGTCGTAGTAGTATGATAGGTGTTGTTTTACAGGGTCAGTCGTAGTAGTATGATAGGTGTTGTTTTACAGGGTCAGTCATAGTAGTATGATAGGTGTTGTTTTACAGGGTCAGTCATAGTAGTATGATAGGTGTTGTTTTACAGGGTCAGTCATAGTAGTATGATAGGTGTTGTTTTACAGGGTCAGTAGTATAATAGGTGTTGTTTTACAGGGTCAGTAGTATGATAGGTGTTGTTTTACAGGGTCAGTCATAGTAGTATGATAGGTGTTGTTTTACAGGGTCAGTCATAGTAGTATGATAGGTGTTGTTTTACAGGGTCAGTCATAGTAGTATGATAGGTGTTGTTTTACAGGGTCAGTCATAGTAGTATGATAGGTGTTGTTTTACAGGGTCAGTCATAGTAGTATGATAGGTGTTGTTTTATAGGGTCAGTCATAGTAGTATGATAGGTGTTGTTTTATAGGGTCAGTCATAGTAGTATGATAGCTGTTGTTTTACAGGGTCAGTCATAGTAGTATGATAGCTGTTGTTTTACAGGGTCAGTCATAGTAGTATGATAGGTGTTGTTTTACAGGGTCAGTCATAGTAGTATGATAGGTGTTGTTTTACAGGGTCAGTCATAGTAGTATGATAGGTGTTGTTTTACAGGGTCAGTCATAGTAGTATTATAGGTGTTGTTTTACAGGGTCAGTCATAGTAGTATGATAGGTGTTGTTTTACAGGGTCAGTCATAGTAGTATGATAGGTGTTGTTTTACAGGGTCAGTAGTATAATAGGTGTTGTTTTACAGGGTCAGTAGTATGATAGGTGTTGTTTTACAGGGTCAGTCATAGTAGTATGATAGGTGTTGTTGTACAGGGTCAGTCATAGTAGTATGATAGGTGTTGTTTTACAGGGTCAGTAGTATGATAGGTGTTGTTTTACAGGGTCAGTAGTATGATAGGTGTTGTTTTACAGGGTCAGTCATAGTAGTATGATAGGTGTTGTTGTACAGGGTCAGTCATAGTAGTATGATAGGTGTTGTTTTATAGGGTCAGTCATAGTAGTATGATAGGTGTTGTTTTACAGGGTCAGTCATAGTAGTATGATAGCTGTTGTTTTACAGGGTCAGTCATAGTAGTATGATAGGTGTTGTTTTACAGGGTCAGTCATAGTAGTATGATAGGTGTTGTTTTACAGGGTCAGTAGTATGATAGGTGTTGTTTTACAGGGTCAGTCATAGTAGTATGATAGGTGTTGTTGTACAGGGTCAGTCATAGTAGTATGATAGGTGTTGTTTTACAGGGTCAGTCATAGTAGTATGATAGGTGTTGTTTTACAGGGTCAGTCGTAGTAGTATGATAGGTGTTGTTTTATAGGGTCAGTCATAGTAGTATGATAGCTGTTGTTTTATAGGGTCAGTCATAGTAGTATGATAGGTGTTGTTTTACAGGGTCAGTCATAGTAGTATGATAGGTGTTGTTTTATAGGGTCAGTCATAGTAGTATGATAGCTGTTGTTTTACAGGGTCAGTCATAGTAGTATGATAGGTGTTGTTTTACAGGGTCAGTCATAGTAGTAATGATAGGTGTTGTTTTACAGGGTCAGTCATAGTAGTATGATAGGTGTTGTTTTACAGGGTCAGTCATAGTAGTATGATAGGTGTTGTTTTACAGGGTCAGTCATAGTAGTATGATAGGTGTTGTTTTACAGGGTCAGTCATAGTAGTATGATAGGTGTTGTTTTACAGGGTCAGTCGTAGTAGTATGATAGGTGTTGTTTTACAGGGTCAGTCGTAGTAGTATGATAGGTGTTGTTTTATAGGGTCAGTCATAGTAGTATGATAGGTGTTGTTTTACAGGGTCAGTCATAGTAGTATGATAGGTGTTGTTTTACAGGGTCAGTCATAGTAGTATGATAGGTGTTGTTTTACAGGGTCAGTCATAGTAGTATGATAGGTGTTGTTTTACAGGGTCAGTCGTAGTAGTATGATAGGTGTTGTTTTACAGGGTCAGTCGTAGTAGTATGATAGGTGTTGTTTTACAGGGTCAGTCATAGTAGTATGATAGGTGTTGTTTTACAGGGTCAGTCATAGTAGTATGATAGGTGTTGTTTTACAGGGTCAGTCATAGTAGTATGATAGGTGTTGTTTTACATGGTCAGTCATAGTAGTATGATAGGTGTTGTTGTACAGGGTCAGTCATAGTAGTATGATAGGTGTTGTTGTACAGGGTCAGTCATAGTAGTATGATAGGTGTTGTTGTACAGGGTCAGTCATAGTAGTATGATAGGTGTTGTTGTACAGGGTCAGTCATAGTAGTATGATAGGTGTTGTTTTACAGGGTCAGTCATAGTAGTATGATAGGTGTTGTTTTACAGGGTCAGTCATAGTAGTATGATAGGTGTTGTTTTACAGGGTCAGTCATAGTAGTATGATAGGTGTTGTTGTACAGGGTCAGTCAGTAGTATGATAGGTGTTGTTTTACAGGGTCAGTCATAGTAGTATGACAGGTGTTGTTGTACAGGGTCAGTCATAGTAGTATGACAGGTGTTGTTGTACAGGGTCAGACATAGTAGTATGATAGGTGTTGTTTTACAGGGTCAGTCATAGTAGTATGATAGGTGTTGTTTTACAGGGTCAGTCATAGTAGTATGATAGGTGTTGTTGTACAGGGTCATAGTAGTATGATAGGTGTTGTTGTACAGGGTCAGTCATAGTAGTATGATAGGTGTTGTTGTACAGGGTCAGTCATAGTAGTATGATAGGTGTTGTTGTACAGGGTCAGTCATAGTAGTATGATAGGTGTTGTTGTACAGGGTCAGTCATAGTAGTATGATAGGTGTTGTTGTACAGGGTCAGTCATAGTAGTATGATAGGTGTTGTTTTACAGGGTCAGTCATAGTAGTATGATAGGTGTTGTTTTACAGGGTCAGTCATAGTAGTATGATAGGTGTTGTTTTACAGGGTCAGTCATAGTAGTATGATAGGTGTTGTTTTACAGGGTCAGTCATAGTAGTATGATAGGTGTTGTTTTACAGGGTCAGTCATAGTAGTATGATAGGTGTTGTTTTACAGGGTCAGTCATAGTAGTATGATAGGTGTTGTTGTACAGGGTCAGTCATAGTAGTATGATAGGTGTTGTTGTACAGGGTCAGTCATAGTAGTATGATAGGTGTTGTTGTACAGGGTCAGTCATAGTAGTATGATAGGTGTTGTTGTACAGGGTCAGTCATAGTAGTATGATAGGTGTTGTTGTACAGGGTCAGTCATAGTAGTATGATAGGTGTTGTTTTACAGGGTCAGTCATAGTAGTATGATAGGTGTTGTTTTACAGGGTCAGTCATAGTAGTATGATAGGTGTTGTTTTACAGGGTCAGTCATAGTAGTATGATAGGTGTTGTTTTACAGGGTCAGTCATAGTAGTATGATAGGTGTTGTTTTACAGGGTCAGTCATAGTAGTATGATAGGTGTTGTTTTACAGGGTCAGTCATAGTAGTATGATAGGTGTTGTTTTACAGGGTCATAGTAGTAT
This sequence comes from Oncorhynchus mykiss, assembly GCF_013265735.2. Classification (NCBI taxonomy): domain Eukaryota; kingdom Metazoa; phylum Chordata; class Actinopteri; order Salmoniformes; family Salmonidae; genus Oncorhynchus; species Oncorhynchus mykiss. The sequence goes on from NC_048577.1 coordinate 71,589,420, forward strand.
GATAGGTGTTGTTTTACAGGGTCAGTCATAGTAGTATGATAGGTGTTGTTTTACAGGGTCATAGTAGTATGATAGGTGTTGTTTTACAGGGTCAGTCATAGTAGTATGATAGGTGTTGTTTTATAGGGTCAGTCATAGTAGTATGATAGCTGTTGTTTTACAGGGTCAGTCATAGTAGTATGATAGGTGTTGTTTTACAGGGTCAGTCATAGTAGTATGATAGGTGTTGTTTTACAGGGTCAGTCATAGTAGTATGATAGGTGTTGTTTTACAGGGTCAGTCATAGTAGTATGATAGGTGTTGTTTTACAGGGTCATAGTAGTATGATAGGTGTTGTTTTACAGGGTCAGTCATAGTAGTATGATAGGTGTTGTTTTACAGGGTCAGTCATAGTAGTATGATAGGTGTTGTTTTACAGGGTCATAGTAGTATGATAGGTGTTGTTTTACAGGGTCAGTCATAGTAGTATGATAGGTGTTGTTTTACAGGGTCATAGTAGTATGATAGGTGTTGTTTTACAGGGTCAGTCATAGTAGTATGATAGGTGTTGTTTTACAGGGTCAGTCATAGTAGTATGATAGGTGTTGTTTTACAGGGTCATAGTAGTATGATAGGTGTTGTTTTACAGGGTCAGTTATAGTAGTATGATAGGTGTTGTTTTACAGGGTCATAGTAGTATGATAGGTGTTGTTTTACAGGGTCAGTCATAGTAGTATGATAGGTGTTGTTTACAGGGTCAGTCATAGTAGTATGATAGGTGTTGTTTTACACGGTCAGTCATAGTAGTATGATAGGTGTTGTTTTACAGGGTCAGTCATAGTAGTATGATAGGTGTTGTTTTACAGGGTCAGTCATAGTAGTATGATAGGTGTTGTTTTACAGGGTCAGTCATAGTAGTATGATAGGTGTTGTTTTACAGGGTCAGTCATAGTAGTATGATAGGTGTTGTTTTACAGGGTCAGTCATAGTAGTATGATAGGTGTTGTTTTATAGGTTCAGTCATAGTAGTATGATAGGTGTTGTTTTACAGGGTCAGTCATAGTAGTATGATAGGTGTTGTTTTACAGGGTCAGTCGTAGTAGTATGATAGGTGTTGTTTTATAGGGTCAGTCATAGTAGTATGATAGGTGTTGTTTTACAGGGTCAGTCATAGTAGTATGATAGGTGTTGTTTTACAGGGTCAGTCATAGTAGTATGATAGGTGTTGTTTTACAGGGTCAGTCATAGTAGTATGATAGGTGTTGTTTTACAGGGTCAGTCATAGTAGTATGATAGGTGTTGTTTTACAGGGTCAGTCATAGTAGTATGATAGGTGTTGTTTTACAGGGTCAGTCATAGTAGTATGATAGGTGTTGTTTTACAGGGTCAGTCATAGTAGTATGATAGGTGTTGTTTTACAGGGTCAGTCGTAGTAGTATGATAGGTGTTGTTTTACAGGGTCAGTCGTAGTAGTATGATAGGTGTTGTTTTACAGGGTCAGTCATAGTAGTATGATAGGTGTTGTTTTACAGGGTCAGTCATAGTAGTATGATAGGTGTTGTTTTACAGGGTCAGTCATAGTAGTATGATAGGTGTTGTTTTACAGGGTCAGTAGTATAATAGGTGTTGTTTTACAGGGTCAGTCATAGTAGTATGATAGGTGTTGTTGTACAGGGTCAGTCATAGTAGTATGATAGGTGTTGTTGTACAGGGTCAGTCATAGTAGTATGATAGGTGTTGTTGTACAGGGTCAGTCATAGTAGTATGATAGGTGTTGTTTTACAGGGTCAGTCGTAGTAGTATGATAGGTGTTGTTTTATAGGGTCAGTCATAGTAGTATGATAGGTGTTGTTGTACAGGGTCAGTCATAGTAGTATGATAGGTGTTGTTGTACAGGGTCATAGTAGTATGATAGGTGTTGTTGTACAGGGTCAGTCATAGTAGTATGATAGGTGTTGTTGTACAGGGTCAGTCATAGTAGTATGATAGGTGTTGTTGTACAGGGTCAGTCATAGTAGTATGATAGGTGTTGTTGTACAGGGTCAGTCATAGTAGTATGATAGGTGTTGTTTTACAGGGTCAGTCATAGTAGTATGATAGGTGTTGTTTTACAGGGTCAGTCATAGTAGTATGATAGGTGTTGTTTTACAGGGTCAGTCATAGTAGTATGATAGGTGTTGTTTTACAGGGTCAGTCATAGTAGTATGATAGGTGTTGTTGTACAGGGTCAGTCATAGTAGTATGATAGGTGTTGTTGTACAGGGTCAGTCATAGTAGTATGATAGGTGTTGTTGTACAGGGTCAGTCATAGTAGTATGATAGGTGTTGTTTTACAGGGTCAGTCATAGTAGTATGATAGGTGTTGTTTTACAGGGTCAGTCATAGTAGTATGATAGTTGTTGTTTTACAGGGTCAGTCATAGTAGTATGATAGGTGTTGTTTTACAGGGTCAGTCATAGTAGTATGATAGGTGTTGTTTTACAGGGTCAGTCATAGTAGTATGATAGGTGTTGTTTTACAGGGTCATAGTAGTATGATAGGTGTTGTTTTACAGGGTCAGTCATAGTAGTATGATAGGTGTTGTTTTACAGGGTCATAGTAGTATGATAGGTGTTTTACAGGGTCAGTCATAGTAGTATGATAGGTGTTGTTTTATAGGGTCAGTCATAGTAGTATGATAGCTGTTGTTTTACAGGGTCAGTCATAGTAGTATGATAGGTGTTGTTTTACAGGGTCAGTCATAGTAGTATGATAGGTGTTGTTTTACAGGGTCAGTCATAGTAGTATGATAGGTGTTGTTTTACAGGGTCAGTCATAGTAGTATGATAGGTGTTGTTTTACAGGGTCAGTCATAGTAGTATGATAGGTGTTGTTTTACAGGGTCAGTCATAGTAGTATGATAGGTGTTGTTTTACAGGGTCAGTCATAGTAGTATGATAGGTGTTGTTTTACAGGGTCATAGTAGTATGATAGGTGTTGTTTTACAGGGTCATAGTAGTATGATAGGTGTTGTTTTACAGGGTCAGTCATAGTAGTATGATAGGTGTTGTTTTACAGGGTCAGTCATAGTAGTATGATAGGTGTTGTTGTACAGGGTCATAGTAGTATGATAGGTGTTGTTGTACAGGGTCAGTCATAGTAGTATGATAGGTGTTGTTGTACAGGGTCAGTCATAGTAGTATGATAGGTGTTGTTGTACAGGGTCAGTCATAGTAGTATGATAGGTGTTGTTGTACAGGGTCAGTCATAGTAGTATGATAGGTGTTGTTTTACAGGGTCAGTCATAGTAGTATGATAGGTGTTGTTTTACAGGGTCAGTCATAGTAGTATGATAGGTGTTGTTTTACAGGGTCAGTCATAGTAGTATGATAGGTGTTGTTTTACAGGGTCAGTCATAGTAGTATGATAGGTGTTGTTTTACAGGGTCAGTCATAGTAGTATGATAGGTGTTGTTGTACAGGGTCAGTCATAGTAGTATGATAGGTGTTGTTGTACAGGGTCAGTCATAGTAGTATGATAGGTGTTGTTGTACAGGGTCAGTCATAGTAGTATGATAGGTGTTGTTTTACAGGGTCAGTCATAGTAGTATGATAGGTGTTGTTTTACAGGGTCAGTCATAGTAGTATGATAGGTGTTGTTTTACAGGGTCAGTCATAGTAGTATGATAGGTGTTGTTTTACAGGGTCAGTCATAGTAGTATGATAGGTGTTGTTTTACAGGGTCAGTCATAGTAGTATGATAGGTGTTGTTTTACAGGGTCATAGTAGTATGATAGGTGTTGTTTTACAGGGTCAGTCATAGTAGTATGATAGGTGTTGTTTTACAGGGTCATAGTAGTATGATAGGTGTTTTACAGGGTCAGTCATAGTAGTATGATAGGTGTTGTTTTATAGGGTCAGTCATAGTAGTATGATAGCTGTTGTTTTACAGGGTCAGTCATAGTAGTATGATAGGTGTTGTTTTACAGGGTCAGTCATAGTAGTATGATAGGTGTTGTTTTACAGGGTCAGTCATAGTAGTATGATAGGTGTTGTTTTACAGGGTCAGTCATAGTAGTATGATAGGTGTTGTTTTACAGGGTCAGTCATAGTAGTATGATAGGTGTTGTTTTACAGGGTCAGTCATAGTAGTATGATAGGTGTTGTTTTACAGGGTCAGTCATAGTAGTATGATAGGTGTTGTTTTACAGGGTCAGTCATAGTAGTATGATAGGTGTTGTTTTACAGGGTCATAGTAGTATGATAGGTGTTGTTTTACAGGGTCATAGTAGTATGATAGGTGTTGTTTTACAGGGTCAGTCATAGTAGTATGATAGGTGTTGTTTTACAGGGTCAGTCATAGTAGTATGATAGGTGTTGTTTTACAGGGTCATAGTAGTATGATAGGTGTTGTTTTACAGGGTCAGTCATAGTAGTATGATAGGTGTTGTTTTACAGGGTCATAGTAGTATGATAGGTGTTGTTTTACAGGGTCAGTCATAGTAGTATGATAGGTGTTGTTTTACAGGGTCAGTCATAGTAGTATGATAGGTGTTGTTTTACAGGGTCAGTCATAGTAGTATGATAGGTGTTGTTTTATAGGTTCAGTCATAGTAGTATGATAGGTGTTGTTTTACAGGGTCAGTCATAGTAGTATGATAGGTGTTGTTTTACAGGGTCAGTCGTAGTAGTATGATAGGTGTTGTTTTATAGGGTCAGTCATAGTAGTATGATAGGTGTTGTTTTACAGGGTCAGTCATAGTAGTATGATAGGTGTTGTTTTACAGGGTCAGTCATAGTAGTATGATAGGTGTTGTTTTACAGGGTCAGTCATAGTAGTATGATAGGTGTTGTTTTACAGGGTCAGTCATAGTAGTATGATAGGTGTTGTTTTACAGGGTCAGTCGTAGTAGTATGATAGGTGTTGTTTTACAGGGTCAGTCGTAGTAGTATGATAGGTGTTGTTTTACAGGGTCAGTCATAGTAGTATGATAGGTGTTGTTTTACAGGGTCAGTCATAGTAGTATGATAGGTGTTGTTTTACAGGGTCAGTCATAGTAGTATGATAGGTGTTGTTTTACAGGGTCAGTAGTATAATAGGTGTTGTTTTACAGGGTCAGTAGTATGATAGGTGTTGTTTTACAGGGTCAGTCATAGTAGTATGATAGGTGTTGTTTTACAGGGTCAGTCATAGTAGTATGATAGGTGTTGTTTTACAGGGTCAGTCATAGTAGTATGATAGGTGTTGTTTTACAGGGTCAGTCATAGTAGTATGATAGGTGTTGTTTTACAGGGTCAGTCATAGTAGTATGATAGGTGTTGTTTTATAGGGTCAGTCATAGTAGTATGATAGGTGTTGTTTTATAGGGTCAGTCATAGTAGTATGATAGCTGTTGTTTTACAGGGTCAGTCATAGTAGTATGATAGCTGTTGTTTTACAGGGTCAGTCATAGTAGTATGATAGGTGTTGTTTTACAGGGTCAGTCATAGTAGTATGATAGGTGTTGTTTTACAGGGTCAGTCATAGTAGTATGATAGGTGTTGTTTTACAGGGTCAGTCATAGTAGTATTATAGGTGTTGTTTTACAGGGTCAGTCATAGTAGTATGATAGGTGTTGTTTTACAGGGTCAGTCATAGTAGTATGATAGGTGTTGTTTTACAGGGTCAGTCGTAGTAGTATGATAGGTGTTGTTTTACAGGGTCAGTCGTAGTAGTATGATAGGTGTTGTTTTACAGGGTCAGTCATAGTAGTATGATAGGTGTTGTTTTACAGGGTCAGTCATAGTAGTATGATAGGTGTTTTACAGGGTCAGTCATAGTAGTATGATAGGTGTTGTTTTACAGGGTCAGTAGTATAATAGGTGTTGTTTTACAGGGTCAGTAGTATGATAGGTGTTGTTTTACAGGGTCAGTCATAGTAGTATGATAGGTGTTGTTGTACAGGGTCAGTCATAGTAGTATGATAGGTGTTGTTTTACAGGGTCAGTAGTATGATAGGTGTTGTTTTACAGGGTCAGTAGTATGATAGGTGTTGTTTTACAGGGTCAGTCATAGTAGTATGATAGGTGTTGTTGTACAGGGTCAGTCATAGTAGTATGATAGGTGTTGTTTTATAGGGTCAGTCATAGTAGTATGATAGGTGTTGTTTTACAGGGTCAGTCATAGTAGTATGATAGCTGTTGTTTTACAGGGTCAGTCATAGTAGTATGATAGGTGTTGTTTTACAGGGTCAGTCATAGTAGTATGATAGGTGTTGTTTTACAGGGTCAGTAGTATGATAGGTGTTGTTTTACAGGGTCAGTCATAGTAGTATGATAGGTGTTGTTGTACAGGGTCAGTCATAGTAGTATGATAGGTGTTGTTTTATAGGGTCAGTCATAGTAGTATGATAGGTGTTGTTTTACAGGGTCAGTCGTAGTAGTATGATAGGTGTTGTTTTATAGGGTCAGTCATAGTAGTATGATAGCTGTTGTTTTATAGGGTCAGTCATAGTAGTATGATAGGTGTTGTTTTACAGGGTCAGTCATAGTAGTATGATAGGTGTTGTTTTATAGGGTCAGTCATAGTAGTATGATAGCTGTTGTTTTACAGGGTCAGTCATAGTAGTATGATAGGTGTTGTTTTACAGGGTCAGTCATAGTAGTAATGATAGGTGTTGTTTTACAGGGTCAGTCATAGTAGTATGATAGGTGTTGTTTTACAGGGTCAGTCATAGTAGTATGATAGGTGTTGTTTTACAGGGTCAGTCATAGTAGTATGATAGGTGTTGTTTTACAGGGTCAGTCATAGTAGTATGATAGGTGTTGTTTTACAGGGTCAGTCGTAGTAGTATGATAGGTGTTGTTTTACAGGGTCAGTCGTAGTAGTATGATAGGTGTTGTTTTATAGGGTCAGTCATAGTAGTATGATAGGTGTTGTTTTACAGGGTCAGTCATAGTAGTATGATAGGTGTTGTTTTACAGGGTCAGTCATAGTAGTATGATAGGTGTTGTTTTACAGGGTCAGTCATAGTAGTATGATAGGTGTTGTTTTACAGGGTCAGTCGTAGTAGTATGATAGGTGTTGTTTTACAGGGTCAGTCGTAGTAGTATGATAGGTGTTGTTTTACAGGGTCAGTCATAGTAGTATGATAGGTGTTGTTTTACAGGGTCAGTCATAGTAGTATGATAGGTGTTGTTTTACAGGGTCAGTCATAGTAGTATGATAGGTGTTGTTTTACAGGGTCAGTCATAGTAGTATGATAGGTGTTGTTTTACAGGGTCAGTAGTATGATAGGTGTTGTTTTACAGGGTCAGTAGTATGATAGGTGTTGTTGTACAGGGTCAGTCATAGTAGTATGATAGTTGTTGTTTTACAGGGTCAGTAGTATGATAGGTGTTGTTTTACAGGGTCAGTAGTATGATAGGTGTTGTTGTACAGGGTCAGTCATAGTAGTATGATAGGTGTTGTTGTACAGGGTCAGTCATAGTAGTATGATAGGTGTTGTTTTATAGGGTCAGTCATAGTAGTATGATAGGTGTTGTTTTACAGGGTCAGTCATAGTAGTATGATAGGTGTTGTTTTACAGGGTCAGTCATAGTAGTATGATAGGTGTGGTTTTACAGGGTCAGTCATAGTAGTATGATAGGTGTTGTTTTACAGGGTCAGTCATAGTAGTATGATAGGTGTTGTTTTACAGGGTCAGTCATAGTAGTATGATAGGTGTTGTTTTACAGGGTCAGTCATAGTAGTATGATAGGTGTTGTTTTACAGGGTCAGTCATAGTAGTATGATAGGTGTTGTTTTACAGGGTCAGTCATAGTAGTATGATAGGTGTTGTTTTACAGGGTCAGTCATAGTAGTATGATAGGTGTTGTTTTACAGGGTCAGTCATAGTAGTATGATAGGTGTTGTTTTACAGGGTCATAGTAGTATGATAGGTGTTGTTTTACAGGGTCAGTCATAGTAGTATGATAGGTGTTGTTTTACAGGGTCATAGTAGTATGATAGGTGTTGTTTTACAGGGTCAGTCATAGTAGTATGATAGGTGTTGTTTTATAGGGTCAGTCATAGTAGTATGATAGCTGTTGTTTTACAGGGTCAGTCATAGTAGTATGATAGGTGTTGTTTTACAGGGTCAGTCATAGTAGTATGATAGGTGTTGTTTTACAGGGTCAGTCATAGTAGTATGATAGGTGTTGTTTTACAGGGTCAGTCATAGTAGTATGATAGGTGTTGTTTTACAGGGTCAGTCATAGTAGTATGATAGGTGTTGTTTTACAGGGTCAGTCATAGTAGGATGATAGGTGTTGTTTTACAGGGTCATAGTAGTATGATAGGTGTTGTTTTACAGGGTCAGTCATAGTAGTATGATAGGTGTTGTTTTACAGGGTCAGTCATAGTAGTATGATAGGTGTTGTTTTACAGGGTCAGTCATAGTAGTATGATAGGTGTTGTTTTACAGGGTCATAGTAGTATGATAGGTGTTGTTTTACAGGGTCAGTCATAGTAGTATGATAGGTGTTGTTTTACAGGGTCAGTCATAGTAGTATGATAGGTGTTGTTTTACAGGGTCAGTCATAGTAGTATGATAGGTGTTGTTTTACAGGGTCATAGTAGTATGATAGGTGTTGTTTTACAGGGTCATAGTAGTATGATAGGTGTTGTTTTACAGGGTCAGTCATAGTAGTATGATAGGTGTTGTTTTACAGGGTCAGTCATAGTAGTATGATAGGTGTTGTTTTACAGGGTCAGTCATAGTAGTATGATAGGTGTTGTTTTACAGGGTCAGTCATAGTAGTATGATAGGTGTTGTTTTACAGGGTCAGTCATAGTAGTATGATAGGTGTTGTTTTATAGGGTCAGTCATAGTAGTATGATAGGTGTTGTTTTACAGGGTCAGTCATAGTAGTATGATAGGTGTTGTTTTACAGGGTCAGTCATAGTAGTATGATAGGTGTTGTTTTACAGGGTCAGTCATAGTAGTATGATAGGTGTTGTTTTACAGGGTCATAGTAGTATGATAGGTGTTGTTTTACAGGGTCAGTCATAGTAGTATGATAGGTGTTGTTTTACAGGGTCAGTCATAGTAGTATGATAGGTGTTGTTTTACAGGGTCAGTCATAGTAGTATGATAGGTGTTGTTTTACAGGGTCATAGTAGTATGATAGGTGTTGTTTTACAGGGTCAGTCATAGTAGTATGATAGGTGTTGTTTTACAGGGTCAGTCATAGTAGTATTATAGGTGTTGTTTTACAGGGTCATAGTAGTATGATAGGTGTTGTTTTACAGGGTCAGTCATAGTAGTATGATAGGTGTTGTTTTACAGGGTCAGTCATAGTAGTATGATAGGTGTTGTTTTACAGGGTCAGTCATAGTAGTATGATAGGTGTTGTTTTACAGGGTCATAGTAGTATGATAGGTGTTGTTTTACAGGGTCATAGTAGTATGATAGGTGTTGTTTTACAGGGTCAGTCATAGTAGTATGATAGGTGTTGTTTTATAGGGTCAGTCATAGTAGTATGATAGGTGTTGTTTTACAGGGTCATAGTAGTATGATAGGTGTTGTTTTACAGGGTCAGTCATAGTAGTATGATAGGTGTTGTTTTACAGGGTCATAGTAGTATGATAGGTGTTGTTTTACAGGGTCAGTCATAGTAGTATGATAGGTGTTGTTTTACAGGGTCAGTCATAGTAGTATGATAGGTGTTGTTTTACAGGGTCATAGTAGTATGATAGGTGTTGTTTTACAGGGTCAGTCATAGTAGTATGATAGGTGTTGTTTTATAGGGTCAGTCATAGTAGTATGATAGGTGTTGTTTTACAGGGTCAGTCATAGTAGTATGATAGGTGTTGTTTTATAGGGTCAGTCATAGTAGTATGATAGGTGTTGTTTTATAGGGTCAGTCATAGTAGTATGATAGCTGTTGTTTTACAGGGTCAGTCATAGTAGTATGATAGGTGTTGTTTTACAGGGTCAGTCATAGTAGTATGATAGGTGTTGTTTTACAGGGTCAGTCATAGTAGTATGATAGGTGTTGTTTTACAGGGTCAGTCATAGTAGTATGATAGGTGTTGTTTTACAGGGTCAGTCATAGTAGTATGATAGGTGTTGTTTTACAGGGTCAGTCATAGTAGTATGATAGGTGTTGTTTTACAGGGTCAGTCATAGTAGTATGATAGGTGTTGTTTTACAGGGTCAGTCATAGTAGTATGATAGGTGTTGTTTTACAGGGTCAGTCATAGTAGTATGATAGGTGTTGTTTTACAGGGTCAGTCATAGTAGTATGATAGGTGTTGTTTTACAGGGTCAGTCATAGTAGTATGATAGGTGTTGTTTTACAGGGTCAGTCATAGTAGTATGATAGGTGTTGTTTTACAGGGTCAGTCATAGTAGTATGATAGGTGTTGTTTTACAGGGTCAGTCATAGTAGTATGATAGGTGTTGTTTTACAGGGTCAGTCATAGTAGTATGATAGGTGTTGTTTTACAGGGTCAGTCATAGTAGTATGATAGGTGTTGTTTTACAGGGTCAGTCATAGTAGTATGATAGGTGTTGTTTTACAGGGTCAGTCATAGTAGTATGATAGGTGTTGTTTTACAGGGTCAGTCATAGTAGTATGATAGGTGTTGTTTTACAGGGTCAGTCATAGTAGTATGATAGGTGTTGTTTTACAGGGTCAGTCATAGTAGTATGTTACCCCTGGAGGAAACTAGGGTTAAGTGCCTTCCTCAAGGCACTTGGAGATTTCCACCTTGTCGACTCGGGCAGCGACCTGTCAGCTACTGACCCTTCTACTGTAGCTGATACATTATTAGTTAGTGAGAAAGTGACTGGACCCTCTGCTGTAGCTGATGCATTATTAGTTAGTGAGACAGTGACTGGATCTTCTGCTGTAGCTGATGCATTATTAGTTAGTGAGACAGTGACTGGACCCTCTGCTGTAGCTGATGCATTTTTAGTTAGTGAGAAAGTGACTGGACCCTCTGCTGTAGCTGATACATTATTAGTTAGTGAGACAGTGACTGGATCTTCTGCTGTAGCTGATGCATTATTAGTTAGTGAGACAGTGACTGGACCCTCTGCTGTAGCTGATGCATTATTAGTTAGTGAGACAGTGACTGGACCCTCTGCTGTAGCTGATACATTATTAGTTAGTGAGACAGTGACTGGACCCTCTGCTGTAGCTGATACATTATTAGTTAGCTAGACAGTGACTGGACCCTCAGCTGTAGCTGATACATTATTAGTTAGCTAGACAGTGACTGGACCTTCTGCTGTAGCTGATACATTATTAGTTAGTGAGACAGTGACTGGACCCTCTGTAGCTGATACATTATTAGTTAGTGAGACAGTGACTGGACCTTCTGTAGCTGATACATTATTAGTTAGTGAGACAGTGACTGGACCCTCTGTAGCTGATACATTATTAGTTAGTGAGACAGTGACTGGACCTTTCTGCTGTAGCTGATACATTATTAGTTAGTGAGACAGTGACTGGACCTTCTGCTGTAGCTGATACATTATTAGTTAGTGAGACAGTGACTGGACCTTTCTGCTGTAGCTGATACATTATTAGTTAGTGAGACAGTGACTGGACCTTCTGCTGTAGCTGATACATTATTAGTTAGTGAGACAGTGACTGGACCCTCTGTAGCTGATGCATTATTAGTTAGTGAGACAGTGACTGGACCTTCTGCTGTAGCTGATGCATTATTAGTTAGTGAGACAGTGACTGGACCTTCTGCTGTAGCTGATGCATTATTAGTTAGTGAGACAGTGACTGGACCCTCTGTAGCTGATGCATTATTAGTTAGTGAGACAGTGACTGGACCTTCTGCTGTAGCTGATGCATTATTAGTTAGTGAGACAGTGACTGGACCCTCTGCTGTAGCTGATGCATTATTAGTTAGTGAGACAGTGACTGGACCTTCTGCTGTAGCTGATACATTATTAGTTAGTGAGACAGTGACTGGACCCTCTGCTGTAGCTGATACATTATTAGTTAGTGAGACAGTGACTGGACCTTCTGCTGTAGCTGATGCATTATTAGTTAGTGAGACAGTGACTGGACCTTTCTGCTGTAGCTGATACATTATTAGTTAGTGAGACAGTGACTGGACCTTTCTGCTGTAGCTGATGCATTATTAGTTAGTGAGACAGTGACTGGACCCTCTGTAGCTGATACATTATTAGTTAGTGAGACAGTGACTGGACCCTCTGTAGCTGATACATTATTAGTTAGTGAGACAGTGACTGGACCCTCTGTAGCTGATGCATTATTAGTTAGTGAGACAGTGACTGGACCCTCTGCTGTAGCTGATACATTATTAGTTAGTGAGACAGTGACTGGACCCTCTGCTGTAGCTGATACATTATTAGTTAGTGAGACAGTGACTGGACCTTCTGCTGTAGCTGATGCATTATTAGTTAGTGAGACAGTGACTGGACCCTCTGCTGTAGCTGATGCATTATTAGTTAGTGAGACAGTGACTGGACCTTCTGCTGTAGCTGATACATTATTAGTTAGTGAGACAGTGACTGGACCCTCTGCTGTAGCTGATACATTATTAGTTAGTGAGACAGTGACTGGACCTTCTGCTGTAGCTGATGCATTATTAGTTAGTGAGACAGTGACTGGACCTTTCTGCTGTAGCTGATACATTATTAGTTAGTGAGACAGTGACTGGACCTTTCTGCTGTAGCTGATGCATTATTAGTTAGTGAGACAGTGACTGGACCCTCTGTAGCTGATACATTATTAGTTAGTGAGACAGTGACTGGACCCTCTGTAGCTGATACATTATTAGTTAGTGAGACAGTGACTGGACCCTCTGTAGCTGATACATTATTAGTTAGTGAGACAGTGACTGGACCCTCAGTAGCTGATACATTATTAGTTAGTGAGACAGTGACTGGACCTTTCTGCTGTAGCTGATACATTATTAGTTAGTGAGACAGTGACTGGACCTTCTGCTGTAGCTGATACATTATTAGTTAGTGAGACAGTGACTGGACCTTTCTGCTGTAGCTGATACATTATTAGTTAGTGAGACAGTGACTGGACCTTCTGCTGTAGCTGATACATTATTAGTTAGTGAGACAGTGACTGGACCTTTCTGCTGTAGCTGATGCATTATTAGTTAGTGAGACAGTGACTGGACCTTTCTGCTGTAGCTGATACATTATTAGTTAGTGAGACAGTGACTGGACCTTTCTGCTGTAGCTGATACATTATTAGTTAGTGAGACAGTGACTGGACCTTTCTGCTGTAGCTGATGCATTATTAGTTAGTGAGACAGTGACTGGACCCTCTGTAGCTGATACATTATTAGTTAGTGAGACAGTGACTGGACCTTCTGCTGTAGCTGATGCATTATTAGTTAGTGAGACAGTGACTGGACCCTCTGCTGTAGCTGATGCATTATTAGTTAGTGAGACAGTGACCTTCTGTAGCTGATACATTATTAGTTAGTGAGACAGTGACTGGACCTTCTGCTGTAGCTGATGCATTATTAGTTAGTGAGACAGTGACTGGACCTTCTGCTGTAGCTGATACATTATTAGTTAGTGAGACAGTGACTGGACCTTCTGCTGTAGCTGATGCATTATTAGTTAGTGAGACAGTGACTGGACCTTCTGTAGCTGATACATTATTAGTTAGTGAGACAGTGACTGGACCTTCTGCTGTAGCTGATGCATTATTAGTTAGTGAGACAGTGACTGGACCTTCTGCTGTAGCTGATACATTATTAGTTAGTGAGACAGTGACTGGACCCTCTGTAGCTGATACATTATTAGTTAGTGAGACAGTGACTGGACCTTCTGTAGCTGATACATTATTAGTTAGTGAGACAGTGACTGGACCTTCTGTAGCTGATACATTATTAGTTAGTGAGACAGTGACTGGACCTTCTGCTGTAGCTGATACATTATTAGTTAGTGAGACAGTGACTGGACCCTCTGTAGCTGATACATTATTAGTTAGTGAGACAGTGACTGGACCTTCTGCTGTAGCTGATACATTATTAGTTAGTGAGACAGTGACTGGACCTTCTGCTGTAGCTGATACATTATTAGTTAGTGAGACAGTGACTGGACCCTCTGCTGTAGCTGATGTATTATTAGTTAGTGAGACAGTGACTGGACCTTCTGCTGTAGCTGATACATTATTAGTTAGTGAGACAGTGACTGGACCTTCTGCTGTAGCTGATGCATTATTAGTTAGTGAGACAGTGACTGGACCTTTCTGCTGTAGCTGATACATTATTAGTTAGTGAGACAGTGACTGGACCGTCTGCTGTAGCTGATGCATTATTAGTTAGTGAGACAGTGACTGGACCCTCTGTAGCTGATACATTATTAGTTAGTGAGACAGTGACTGGACCCTCTGTAGCTGATACATTATTAGTTAGTGAGACAGTGACTGGACCCTCTGTAGCTGATACATTATTAGTTAGTGAGACAGTGACTGGACCCTCTGTAGCTGATACATTATTAGTTAGTGAGACAGTGACTGGACCCTCTGTAGCTGATACATTATTAGTTAGTGAGACAGTGACTGGACCTTCTGCTGTAGCTGATACATTATTAGTTAGTGAGACAGTGACTGGACCTTCTGCTGTAGCTGATACATTATTAGTTAGTGAGACAGTGACTGGACCTTCTGCTGTAGCTGATACATTATTAGTTAGTGAGACAGTGACTGGACCTTCTGCTGTAGCTGATGCATTATTAGTTAGTGAGACAGTGACTGGACCCTCTGTAGCTGATACATTATTAGTTAGTGAGACAGTGACTGGACCTTCTGCTGTAGCTGATGCATTATTAGTTAGTGAGACAGTGACTGGACCCTCTGCTGTCGCTGATGCATTATTAGTTAGTGAGACAGTGACTGGACCCTCTGCTGTAGCTGATGCATTATTAGTTAGTGAGACAGTGACTGGACCCTCTGGAATAACTGATGCATTATTAGTTAGTGAGACAGTGACTGGACCTTCTGCTGTAGCTGATGCATTATTAGTTAGTGAGACAGTGACTGGACCCTCTGTAGCTGATACATTATTAGTTAGTGAGACAGTGACTGGACCTTCTGCTGTAGCTGATGCATTATTAGTTAGTGAGACAGTGACTGGACCTTTCTGCTGTAGCTGATACATTATTAGTTAGTGAGACAGTGACTGGACCTTCTGCTGTAGCTGATGCATTATTAGTTAGTGAGACAGTGACTGGACCCTCTGTAGCTGATACATTATTAGTTAGTGAGACAGTGACTGGACCTTCTGCTGTAGCTGATGCATTATTAGTTAGTGAGACAGTGACTGGACCTTTCTGCTGTAGCTGATACATTATTAGTTAGTGAGACAGTGACTGGACCCTCTGGAATAACTGATGCATTATTAGTTAGTGAGACAGTGACTGGACCTTTCTGCTGTAGCTGATACATTATTAGTTAGTGAGACAGTGACTGGACCTTTCTGCTGTAGCTGATGCATTATTAGTTAGTGAGACAGTGACTGGACCTTTCTGCTGTAGCTGATACATTATTAGTTAGTGAGACAGTGACTGGACCTTCTGCTGTAGCTGATGCATTATTAGTTAGTGAGACAGTGACTGGACCTTCTGTTGTAGCTGATACATTATTAGTTAGTGAGACAGTGACTGGACCCTCTGCTGTAGCTGATGCATTATTAGTTAGTGAGACAGTGACTGGACCCTCTGCTGTAGCTGATACATTATTAGTTAGTGAGACAGTGACTGGACCTTCTGTTGTAGCTGATACATTATTAGTTAGTGAGACAGTGACTGGACCCTCTGCTGTAGCTGATGCATTATTAGTTAGTGAGACAGTGACTGGACCCTCTGCTGTAGCTGATGCATTATTAGTTAGTGAGACAGTGACTGGACCTTCTGCTGTAGCTGATACATTATTAGTTAGTGAGACAGTGACTGGACCTTCTGCTGTAGCTGATGCATTATTAGTTAGTGAGACAGTGACTGGACCTTCTGCTGTAGCTGATACATTATTAGTTAGTGAGACAGTGACTGGACCTGCTGCTGTAGCTGATACATTATTAGTTAGTGAGACAGTGACTGGACCCTCTGCTGTAGCTGATACATTATTAGTTAGTGAGACAGTGACTGGACCCTCTGCTGTAGCTGATACATTATTAGTTAGTGAGACAGTGACTGGACCCTCTGTAGCTGATACATTATTAGTTATTGAGACAGTGACTGGACCTTCTGCTGTAGCTGATACATTATTAGTTAGTGAGACAGTGACTGGACCTTCTGCTGTAGCTGATGCATTATTAGTTAGTGAGACAGTGACTGGACCCTCTGCTGTAGCTGATACATTATTAGTTAGTGAGACAGTGACTGGACCTTCTGCTGTAGCTGATACATTATTAGTTAGTGAGACAGTGACTGGACCTTCTGCTGTAGCTGATGCATTATTAGTTAGTGAGACAGTGACTGGACCCTCTGGAATAACTGATGCATTATTAGTTAGTGAGACAGTGACTGGACCTTCTGCTGTAGCTGATGCATTATTAGTTAGTGAGACAGTGACTGGACCCTCTGTAGCTGATACATTATTAGTTAGTGAGACAGTGACTGGACCCTCTGTAGCTGATACATTATTAGTTAGTGAGACAGTGACTGGACCTTTCTGCTGTAGCTGATACATTATTAGTTAGTGAGACAGTGACTGGACCTTTCTGCTGTAGCTGATGCATTATTAGTTAGTGAGACAGTGACTGGACCTTTCTGCTGTAGCTGATGCATTATTAGTTAGTGAGACAGTGACTGGACCTTTCTGCTGTAGCTGATACATTATTAGTTAGTGAGACAGTGACTGGACCTTTCTGCTGTAGCTGATACATTATTAGTTAGTGAGACAGTGACTGGACCTTCTGCTGGAGCTGATGCATTATTAGTTAGTGAGACAGTGACTGGACCTTTCTGCTGTAGCTGATACATTATTAGTTAGTGAGACAGTGACTGGACCCTCTGCTGTAGCTGATACATTATTAGTTAGTGAGACAGTGACTGGACCCTCTGTAGCTGATACATTATTAGTTAGTGAGACAGTGACTGGACCTTTCTGCTGTAGCTGATACATTATTAGTTAGTGAGACAGTGACTGGACCCTCTGTAGCTGATGCATTATTAGTTAGTGAGACAGTGACTGGACCTTTCTGCTGTAGCTGATGCATTATTAGTTAGTGAGACAGTGACTGGACCTTCTGTAGCTGATACATTATTAGTTAGTGAGACAGTGACTGGACCCTCTGCTGTAGCTGATACATTATTAGTTAGTGAGACAGTGACTGGACCTTCTGCTGGAGCTGATGCATTATTAGTTAGTGAGACAGTGACTGGACCTTTCTGCTGTAGCTGATGCATTATTAGTTAGTGAGACAGTGACTGGACCTTCTGTAGCTGATACATTATTAGTTAGTGAGACAGTGACTGGACCTTTCTGCTGTAGCTGATACATTATTAGTTAGTGAGACAGTGACTGGACCCTCTGTAGCTGATACATTATTAGTTAGTGAGACAGTGACTGGACCTTTCTGCTGTAGCTGATACATTATTAGTTAGTGAGACAGTGACTGGACCCTCTGTAGCTGATACATTATTAGTTAGTGAGACAGTGACTGGACCTTCTGCTGTAGCTGATACATTATTAGTTAGTGAGACAGTGACTGGACCCTCTGCTGTAGCTGATACATTATTAGTTAGTGAGACAGTGACTGGACCCTCTGTAGCTGATACATTATTAGTTAGTGAGACAGTGACTGGACCCTCTGCTGTAGCTGATACATTATTAGTTAGTGAGACAGTGACTGGACCTTCTGCTGTAGCTGATACATTATTAGTTAGTGAGACAGTGACTGGACCCTCTGTAGCTGATACATTATTAGTTAGTGAGACAGTGACTGGACCTTCCTGCTGTAGCTGATACATTATTAGTTAGTGAGACAGTGACTGGACCTTCCTGCTGTAGCTGATGCATTATTAGTTAGTGAGACAGTATGAATGTGTCTGCATTGTTCAGACGTTTTTACAGGAGCGGAAAAGATTATTCACTTACCACACACAGCGGACTGGTATGTGTCTGTTTTTAGGTGGTGTGTGTGTGTGTGTAGATGGTGTGTGTGTGTGTGTGTGTAGATGGTGTGTGTGTGTGTGTGTGTAGATGGTGTGTGTGTGTGTGTGTAGATGGTGTGTGTGTGTGTGTGTGTGTAGATGGTGTGTGTGTGTGTGTGTGTGTGTGTGTGTGTAGATGGTGTGTGTGTGTGTGTGTGTGTAGATGGTGTGTGTGTGTGTGTGTGTGTAGATGGTGTGTGTGTGTGTGTAGATGGTGTGTGTGTGTGTGTAGATGGTGTGTGTGTGTGTATAGATGGTGTGTGTGTGTGTATGTAGATGGTGTGTGTTGCTGTGTTTGTGTGTAGTATGTGTATACATGTGTTATGTGTCCATGCGTCTGTGTGTG
This sequence comes from Oncorhynchus mykiss, assembly GCF_013265735.2. NCBI lineage: Eukaryota > Metazoa > Chordata > Actinopteri > Salmoniformes > Salmonidae > Oncorhynchus > Oncorhynchus mykiss. Next base: position 71,607,857 of record NC_048577.1, read on the forward strand.
TGTTGATGGTGTGTGTGTAGTATGTGTATACATGTGTTATGTGTCCGTGTGTGTCTGTGTCTTTACGCGTTCGTGCTGTGTATTTGTATTTATTAGAGATCCCCCTTAGCTGCTGCCAAGACTTTGTGTGTGTGTGTGTGTGTGTGTGTGTGTAGTACATTTGCAAGTGAGTCATTTAGCAGAAGCTCTTATCCAGAGCGACTGACAGTTAGTGCATTCATCCTAAGACAGCTCGGTTGGACCACCACATAATCACTGTCACAGTAAGTACATTTTCCCCTTCAATAAAGTAGTTATCAGAAAAAGTCCTGAGCTCGTGACTCACCACTGCTGTACGCGTACGGAGACTCTGCCGATCCATCCTGTAGGCTGTCTAGTATCTCCCCTTTCCCCACATCGCTGTCCCCGACCAAGAGGAACTTCAACAGGTAGTCATAACTCTTCACCGGGCTGCCCTGGGTACCCATCCTACCTTCCTCACATCTGTACCCTCACACACTGGGGGAGGAGAGTGGAGAGGATGGAGGCAGAGGGGGACTAAGGGGGGATAGGGGCTGGAGAGAGGGGGAGAAACAGGTACAGTCTATTCCAGCAGAGAAGTTAAAAGAGTCAAGAGTCTGTGTGGTCCTCCAGTTGAGAATTGTTGATTAGCCCTACGGCCCACTGTTGTGTGTCGAGGTGGAGTTGAGGCGCTGCTACAGGTTAAAACACCTGACCACCATTGTAGCTTGGCAAGTCTGAATGATGCAGCAACAGTGGACACAATAAAAAATAAAAAGTCCCTCCAGGTTAAACAGCTTGCAGCAGTTGGAAGTACGGTGTGCTGCTCAAAACCAAAAACGTCCCTTGGACAGGAATTCGGCAGGGTACCAGTGGTGGTCCAAATAACGTCACTGCTGAAAGCAAGCTGCGAGCAGAAGTCCTGATCTTCCAACCTCAACACCGTTTTACAACTGGTATTTATTTAACCACCGACTTCTCTGACTGCTAGCGCTTCAAACACCTGTCACAGTTTAAAACATAAATTACATTTAAAATACAACGCGGTTGCTTCATCAATAGACGGCTAGTAAACGAACCTTGTTGTGAGCTATCTGGCAATAACCTCTCTTTAGATGAAAACAACATATTTGTTTTGTGGACGTGACGTTAGCTAAACTGTATATTTTAAGGACGTAGCTAGTTTCCTAGTTAGCGTACAGGCTATCTGTGTCCTTATTGTTAGCATAACGTTAGCTAGCTAGCGAGTAATGCCATTATGGGCTAGCTATCGCAACAAAGAAAGTGTTATCAAGAACATCTAACGTTACAGCCTATGTTGAGCCCACAAAACAAACATGTTTATAACCTGTTTTCTTTTAAAACTAGATAGTTAGCAACCCTGTTATAGTAATTAAAGGGTAAATAGGCATATGAACAACAGCTTTGCGTGGCTGGCAAGACAGGAGGAGCTAGTTAGCTGGATATGCTAAGCTAGCTGGTAATGCTAAACTAGCTGGGTATGCTAAGCTAGCTGGTAATGCTAAGCTAGCTGGTAATGCTAAACTAGCTGGTAATGCTAAGCTAGCTGGTAATGCTAAGCTAGCTAGATATTCGTGGTTAGTTGACAAGTGTCAAATCAAATCAACGACAGAGGTCAACATCCGAATTAAATAACATACCCTATATGTATCAGTTTGAGCTCTCATTCATAAACCAGTTAGGTAATAATTTTACGAGTAATCTCCTAACCTGTCGAAAACTGGACTATCCTCTTCCTAAGTGGTTTACGATGCTGGCTTCCTTGGTACCGATTGCTTGCTAACTTCACCCGAGACTGGCTGCTCTGAAATCGGGCCCCTCTCTCTTGTCCGGACAACAAAGATCCGTAACTTCCCGACCTTTTCCTTGCCTTGGTTCTATCCAGAACTTGCAGTTTGCCGTATTTTCTCGTGGGTCCAAAGCACACTTTGAGATGTAAGGTTTTAGTCCAAGTCCGCGGTAAATCATTTGAAAATCTCAGTTTGTGAAATTATACATGTGTTTTTTTCCTTCCACGCTCAATCATATTCGCGATAACACACTGTAGTTGACAGATAGGCACTGCACAGTCTGGTGCTCGAGGTTCCCGCTCCGCCCTTACCAGCCTCTGATTGGATACACATACGCACAGAATGATCCGATTAGCTATCAGAAAAATCAATCATAAAATCTGTCAACAACACATTGAGAGTGTGGAAGTGACTAAGATTAAGGGGCAGATTCGATTATGTTGATCGTACTGTTCGTCTGGGTACTGGTCTGTGACCGGTGACGTAAACGGGCAAAGGCAGGTGAAGGAGGAATCTTGCGCTGCTCGGTTCGTGTTGTCAACAAGGCAGCATTGTGCATCGTCCAGAAACATACATCTCTTTCCAATAAAAAAAAATATATGTTTGAATTTTTCTAATTAGTTTTCATTTGGAAGGCATATACAGCATTTATATATTTTTTTAAAACCAATCACTTTTTCATGTCATAACACATGAAAAAGTAATACACATTACTCCACGAGTTTAATTATGTCACTTTTGTTTTTGAGCCGATTTCGCCATGGGCTTTGAATGGGGTACCTGGCTCACGCCTGGGGGGAGCCCGGTTCTACAACGAATGCAATCAACTTTCACCCGGTTCAAAACACGCCTTATCGGGCGTCCCGGAAAGATTGATTAATCGAATGCCTTCAATGCTAATCAGATGATAGAATGGATTAAAGCACTGGCTCTAACAAAAACGGAATAAAAAACAATGGGGAAATGTAGTAACGTCATAAATGTTGAAACAAAGGACACGGAAGTAACCTTAACAAACACGTTTGTGTGGGATACTGTCAGTTGACAGAGGGTGTGAATGTGTGTCAAACCTGTTTGAAAATCATGACTCATTACCTCTCTCCTCTCCCATATATAGATACTCGAATGAATGAATGACTGATTGAATTAATCACACACACACATAGCCGAGGTAAGTAGTGGTGCTGAGGGTGCTGCAGCATCCTCTGAAAAATAACAATAATAATAATATATATATATATACACTAGTCATGTATTAGCGGACCGATATAGGCTTCCGTATCGCCGGCAAATATTTTTTTTAGATATATATTTCAGGATACTGTGTATCCTTGGAAATAAACAGAATTCTGGTAAACATTACAATTTTAAAAACATAGCTTGTCCAAGAAAAGTAGTCTCTTGACAGGGTAAATTAAGCTGCCTACAAAGTTCTGTACTGAATTCAATATTACCACTACCTTTTTAAAACCATGTATAGATAGATGTATTACCCAAACACAAGCATTATTATTTATTTGTATATATTTAATTTTAAGCTTTATTTTAACACAGGCCAGGCCCGGTCATATCCCACCTGCTTTGCATTACCCTGGGAAGACAAAATGCAATTTGCTCAACTTGCCATTGGCTCAACTTTCCCCAAGGCACATATCTACAAGGATGCACTTTCATACTAGGTTTAGGACCTCATATTGAAGCTTGTAGGCTGCGTTTACACAGGCAGCTCAATTCTGATTTCAGCCTACCGGGGAACAGTGGGTTAACTGCCTTGTTCAGGGGCAGAACTACAGATTTTTACCTTGTCAGCTCGGGGATTCGATCCAGCAACCTTTCGGTTACTGGCCCAATGCTCTAACCACTAGGCTATCTGCCACATCAAAATGATTTGTTATACTGTTTTATAAGATATGTTTTTATATTGTGTTAGATTTGTTGTTAATACATATTGTATATATACACACAAATATATATATATATACAGTACCAGTCAGAAGGTTTAGAACACCTACTCATTCAAGGGTTTTTATTTAATGTTTACTAGTATTCTATTTTTCTTTTTTGCTGTTTTCTACATTGTAGAATAATAGTGAAGACATCAAAACTATGAAATAACACATACGGAATCATGTAGTAACCAACAAAGTGTTAAATAAATCCTTGTTAAAAGTTCATTTGTGTAATTTCTTTCCTTCTTAATGCGTTTGAGCCAATCAGTTGTGTTGTGACAAGGAAGGGTTGGTATACAGGAGATAGACCTATTTGGTGAAAGACCAAATCCATATTATGGCAAGAACAGCTCAAATAAGCAAAGAGAAATGACAGGCTCTCATTTCATTAAGACATGAAGGTCAGTCAATGCAGGAAAAAGTGCAGTCGTAAAAACCTTAAAGTGCTGAAACTGTCTCTCATGAGGAAAGGAAGAGCCAAGGTTACCTCTGCTGCAGAGGATAAGCTCATTGGAGTTACACACACCTATAAAACACACACCATGACAGGACTCCAGACACACACCTATAAAACACACACTATGACACCATGATGTGCATGTACTCACACAACCACGAGGCAAACGCACACACAGCTATTTCACACAAACACCACTGACAGATACACAATCTATGGGAACAATATTGTATGAACCAAGCACTTGGTCGATAACTCCCATTGGAATAATCTGCTTTAGCCTGATAACGCAATATACTTTACTAATGGATTATACCAATCATCATCATCACAATGATGTAGATAATATATGTAAACCCTGGATTATCCATCATCAATCTGAATCTGTGTGTCTGTTGTGTTTGTGTGGCCAACAGGGCTCTGGTATGCTGCTTCTGGACAGGCCTCCCAATCCTCTAGATCCCTGCCTTGCCATTGGAGCCAGGTTCTGTCCCTGACTAGCCCCTGTGCAGATCCTGGTGTGTAACAGGCACGCCATATAAATATCCTCACACACTGACTGGAACCCTCCAGGAACTGTGGAGGGGAATCATACTTGACTATGAGGGATCCCAAAGGAATAGAAGGTGGAGTGTAGTGTGGTTGTGGTGTTGTGTGAGTGTGTGTCCAATCCATAGCAATTAGCAAGACACCCCCAATAAAGGAGTGGTTCTGCAGGTGGTAACCACAGACCACTTCTCAGTTCCTATGCTTCCTGGCTGATGTTTTGGTCACTTTTGAATGCTGGCGGTGCTTTCACTCTAGTGGTAGCATGAGACGGAGTCTACAACCCACACAAGTGGCTCAGGTAGTGCAGCTCATCCAGGATGGCACATCAATGCGAGCTGTGGCAAGAAGGTTTGCTGTGTCTGTCAACGTAGTGTCCAGAGCATGGAGGCGCTACCAGGAGACAGTCCAGTACATCAGGAGACGTGGAGGAGGCCGTAGGAGGGCAACAACCCAGCAGCAGGACTGCTACCTCCACCTTTGTGCAAGGAGGAGCACTGCCAGAGCCCTGCAAAATGACCTCCAGCAGGCCACAAATGTGCATGTGTCTGCTCAAACGGTCAGAAACAGACTCCATGAGGGTGGTATGAGGGCCCGACGTCCACAGGTGGGGGTTGTGCTTACAGCCCAACACCGTGCAGGACGTTTGGCATTTGCCAGAGAACACCAAGATTGGCAAATTCGCCACTGGCGTCCTGTGCTCTTCACAGATGAAAGCAGGATCACACTGAGCACGTGACAGACGTGACAGAGTCTGGAGACGCCGTGGAGAATGTTCTGCTGCCTGCAACATCCTCCAGCATGACCGGTTTGGCGGTGGGTCAGTCATGGTGTGGGGTGGCATTTCTTTTGGGGGCCGCACAGCCCTCCATGTGCTCGCCAGAGGTAGCCTGACTGCCATTAGGTACCGAGATGAGATCCTCAGACCCCTTGTGAGACCATATGCTGGTGCGGTTGGCCCTGGGTTCCTCCTAATGCTAGACCTCATGTGGCTGGAGTGTGTCAGCAGTTCCTGCAAGAGGAAGGCATTGATGCTATGGACTGGCCCGCCCGTTCCCCAGACCTGAATCCAATTGAGCACATCTGGGACATCATGTCTCGCTCCATCCACCAACGCTACCTTGCACCACAGACTGTCCAGGAGTTGGCGGATGCTTTAGTCCAGGTCTGGGAGGAGATCCCTCAGGAGACCATCCGCCACCTCATCAGGAGCATGCCCAGGCGTTGTAGGGAGGTCATACAGGCACGTGGAGGCCACACACACTACTGAGCCTCATTTTGACTTGTTTTAAGGACATTACATCAAAGTTGGATCAGCCTGTAGTGTGGTTTTCCACTTTAATTTTGAGTGTCACTCCAAATCCAGACCTCCATGGGTTGATAAATTTGATTTCCATTGATAATTTGTGTGTGATTTTGTTGTCAGCACATTCAACTATGTAAAGACAAAAGTATTTAATAAGAATATTTCATTCATTCAGATCTAGGATGTGTTGTTTTAGTGTTCCCTTTATTTTTTTGAGCAGTGTATAAACCTCTCTCTCTCATATATATATATATATATATATATATATATATATATATAAATAAATAAACTGGAAAACAATGAGGCTACACCTTTTCAAACCACATTCAAATCAACTGGGCCTTTATTATTATGAAAGGGACATTGGGGATACGTCCCACATAGCCCTAGTCACAAAGTAGTGCACTACTTAGTCTACAGCATTCCATTTGAGACACATCCCTGGACATTCAGCACCTTCAGTAGTAGTCAACACTCAACACAAATCAAATGCAAGCAAACATGACAATGTGACAAACTACGGTCCTGATTTAGAATCAATTGTTTTCTTATTTCTTCCATTATGGCACAAACAACAAAAAAATCAGTCTATGAAATTAAAGGAGATAAAAAAAAAAAAAAAAGGTTCTAAGAAGATAAACCAGGATAATACCAGGTTGTTATTGTTAAAAAATAAAGGCTCTCAATAAAGTTGAGAAAGTCCTTTCGTATTTCAGAATTTCAGATGGAGGATTCCCTGGTTCTTCCTTCCAGATTCAGGGAATATTCTAACCAGGATTTCTGAAGGAAAACCTGGGAATTTGGGGAAAGTTAGGGGAATCTTTCAAACGTAATGCTAAATAAAAAGGTTAAATAAATACAGTACCTCTATACTCTAGTACTTCTCTGGCAGTTAGATACTGTACTGAATACAGTACTTCTATACTTCTAGTACTTCTCTGGCAGTTAGATACTGTACTGTAGGTTTGGGGTTAGCAGGTTTTTAGGGGGGAAATGGCACATTACCAGAGTAAAAAATGACCTAGAACACTAATCTAAGAATAAATACTGAATGTTTTCAATGAAAATAAATGCATTGACATAATCTCGCTACACATTAGTCGGAATGTATAAACAATCAATTCATCCTAAAAATGTGAATGTTTTATTTTAATCTTATAATATAAAATACATCTGGAGTTAAATAAGACTAGGAGTAATTAGTGCAGTAGATGCTTTAGACAGCATCAAATGGCACCCTATTCCCTACATAGTGCACTACTTTTGACCAGGGCCCCATAGAGCTCTGGTCAAAAGTAGTGCACTATGAAGGGAATAGGGTGCCAGCAGACCTAAATACCTGATTTAAAAGGAGACACACACACCTCCTTTACAAGCTCTCATCAGCAGCACCAATATTCTCACACTAACATCCTCTCCCACCACCCCTCCACTCATCAACCTTGGTATTCTTGTCTCTCCCCCCTATCCCTCCCCCTTCTCTATTCTGTCTCTCCCCCCCTATCCCTCCCCTTCTCTATTCTGTCTCTCCCCCCTATCCCTCCCCCTTCTCTATTCTGTCTCTCCCCCTATCCCTCCCCCTTCTCTATTCTGTCTCTCCCCCCTATCCCTCCCCCTTCTCTATTCTGTCTCTCCCCCCTATCCCTCCCCCTTCTCTATTCTGTCTCTCCCCCCTATCCCTCCCCCTTCTCTATTCTGTCTCTCACCCATATCCCTCCCCCTTCTCTATTCTGTCTCTCCCCCCCCTATCCCTCCCCCTTCTCTATTCTGTCTCTCCCCCCCCTATCCCTCCCCATTCTCTATTCTGTCTCTCCCCCCCCTATCCCTCCCCCTTCTCTATTCTGTCTCTCCCCCCTATCCCTCCCCCTTCTCTATTCTGTCTCTCCCCCCTATCCCTCCCCCTTCTCTATTCTGTCTCTCCCCCCTATCCCTCCCCCTTCTCTATTCTCTCTCCCCCCTATCCCTCCCCCTTCTCTATTCTGTCTCTCCCCCCTATCCCTCCCCCTTCTCTATTCTGTCTCTCCCCCCTATCCCTCCCCCTTCTCTATTCTGTCTCTCCCCCCTATCCCTCCCCCTTCTCTATTCTGTATCTCCCCCTATCCCTCCCCCTTCTCTATTCTGTCTCTCCCCCCCTATCCCCCCCTTCTCTATTCTGTCTCTCCCCCCCTATCCCTCCCCCTTCTCTATTCTGTCTCTCCCCCCTATCCCTCCCCCTTCTCTATTCTCGGTCTCTCCTCTGGTCTCAGTTGATCTTGGTCGTGTCTCCAGGGGTAGATGAGTTCTCCCAGAAACAGCCCCCCCCCATCTCTCTCTCCCCTGGTCCTAGTCTATCTTGGTAGTCTTGTGCTTCCAGGGGTAGATGAGTTCTCCCAGGAACAGCTTCTTGCAGAGGGCCAGCCATGAGTCTTTAGGGTAGCAGCTGTAGGTGGGGGTCCTGTAGGTCTGAACCACACTGCTCACCTTCAGAGGGTTAATCTGAGAGAGAGACGGAGGGAGGGAGGGGGGAGACATAAACATGTCTAGGTTTATCTAGGAGAAAAACTGTGAATGACACATGTGTAGGGTATGTCTGTGTTGTTGTGGTTTTACAGGAATAAATAACCTAAACTGACTGTGTGTAGGGTATGTCTGTGTTGTTGTGGTTTTACAGGAATAAATAACCTAAACTGACTGTGTGTAGGGTATGTCTGTGTTGTTGTGGTTTTACAGGAATACATAACCTAAACTGACTGTGTGTAGGGTATGTCTGTGTGGTTTTACAGGAATACATAACCTAAACTGACTGTGTGTAGGGTATGTCTGTGTGGTTTTACAGGAATACATAACCTAAACTGACTGTGTGTAGGGTATGTCTGTGTTGTTGTGGTTTTACAGGAATACATAACCTAAACTGACTGTGTGTAGGGTATGTCTGTGTGGTTTTACAGGAATACATAACCTAAACTGACTGTGTGTAGGGTATGTCTGTGTGGTTTTACAGGAATAAATAACCTAAACTGACTGTGTGTAGGGTATGTCTGTGTGGTTTTACAGGAATACATCACCTAAACTGACTGTGTGTAGGGTATGTCTGTGTGGTTTTACAGGAATACATAACCTAAACTGACTGTGTGTAGGGTATGTCTGTGTTGTTGTGGTTTTACAGGAATACATAACCTAAACTGACTGTGTGTAGGGTATGTCTGTGTGGTTTTACAGGAATACATAACCTAAACTGACTGTGTGTAGGGTATGTCTGTGTGGTTTTACAGGAATAAATAACCTAAACTGACTGTGTGTAGGGTATGTCTGTGTGGTTTTACAGGAATAAATAACCTAAACTGACTGTGTGTAGGGTATGTCTGTGTTGTTGTGGTTTTACAGGAATACATAACCTAAACTGACTGTGTGTAGGGTATGTCTGTGTGGTTTTACAGGAATACATAACCTAAACTGACTGTGTGTAGGGTATGTCTGTGTGGTTTTACAGGAATAAATAACCTAAACTGACTGTGTGTAGGGTATGTCTGTGTGGTTTTACAGGAATAAATAACCTAAACTGACTGTGTGTAGGGTATGTCTGTGTGGTTTTACAGGAATAAATAACCTAAACTGACTGTGTGTAGGGTATGTCTGTGTGGTTTTACAGGAATAAATAACCTAAACTGACTGTGTGTAGGGTATGTCTGTGTGGTTTTACAGGAATACATAACCTAAACTGACTGTGTGTAGGGTATGTCTGTGTGGTTTTACAGGAATACATAACCTAAACTGACTGTGTGTAGGGTATGTCTGTGTGGTTTTACAGGAATACATAACCTAAACTGACTGTGTGTAGGGTATGTCTATGTTGTTGTGGTTTTACAGGAATAAATAACCTAAACTGACTGTGTGTAGGGTATGTCTGTGTTGTTGTGGTTTTACAGGAATAAATAACCTAAACTGACTGTGTGTAGGGTATGTCTGTGTGGTTTTACAGGAATACATAACCTAAACTGACTGTGTGTAGGGTATGTCTGTGTGGTTTTACAGGAATAAATAACCTAAACTGACTGTGTGTAGGGTATGTCTGTGTTGTTGTGGTTTTACAGGAATACATAACCTAAACTGACTGTGTGTAGGGTATGTCTGTGTGGTTTTACAGGAATAAATAACCTAAACTGACTGTGTGTAGGGTATGTCTGTGTGGTTTTACAGGAATAAATAACCTAAACTGACTGTGTGTAGGGTATGTCTGTGTTGTTGTGGTTTTACAGGAATACATAACCTAAACTGACTGTGTGTAGGGTATGTCTGTGTGGTTTTACAGGAATAAATAACCTAAACTGACTGTGTGTAGGGTATGTCTGTGTGGTTTTACAGGAATAAATAACCTAAACTGACTGTGTGTAGGGTATGTCTGTGTTGTTGTGGTTTTACAGGAATACATAACCTAAACTGACTGTGTGTAGGGTATGTCTGTGTTGTTGTGGTTTTACAGGAATACATAACCTAAACTGACTGTGTGTAGGGTATGTCTGTGTTGTTGTGGTTTTACAGGAATAAATAACCTAAACTGGCTGTGTGTAGGGTATGTCTGTGTGGTTGTGGTTTTACAGGAATAAATAACCTAAACTGACTGTGTGTAGGGTATGTCTGTGTGGTTTTACAGGAATACATAACCTAAACTGACTGTGTGTAGGGTATGTCTGTGTGGTTTTACAGGAATACATAACCTAAACTGACTGTGTGTAGGGTATGTCTGTGTGGTTTTACAGGAATAAATAACCTAAACTGACTGTGTGTAGGGTATGTCTGTGTGGTTTTACAGGAATAAATAACCTAAACTGACTGTGTGTAGGGTATGTCTGTGTGGTTTTACAGGAATACATAACCTAAACTGACTGTGTGTAGGGTATGTCTGTGTTGTTGTGGTTTTACAGGAATACATAACCTAAACTGACTGTGTGTAGGGTATGTCTGTGTGGTTTTACAGGAATACATAACCTAAACTGACTGTGTGTAGGGTATGTCTGTGTGGTTTTACAGGAATAAATAACCTAAACTGACTGTGTGTAGGGTATGTCTGTGTGGTTTTACAGGAATAAATAACCTAAACTGACTGTGTGTAGGGTATGTCTGTGTTGTTGTGGTTTTACAGGAATAAATAACCTAAACTGACTGTGTGTAGGGTATGTCTGTGTGGTTTTACAGGAATAAATAACCTAAACTGACTGTGTGTAGGGTATGTCTGTGTGGTTTTACAGGAATACATAACCTAAACTGACTGTGTGTAGGGTATGTCTGTGTTGTTGTGGTTTTACAGGAATACATAACCTAAACTGACTGTGTGTAGGGTATGTCTGTGTGGTTTTACAGGAATACATAACCTAAACTGACTGTGTGTAGGGTATGTCTGTGTGGTTTTACAGGAATAAATAACCTAAACTGACTGTGTGTAGGGTATGTCTGTGTGGTTTTACAGGAATAAATAACCTAAACTGACTGTGTGTAGGGTATGTCTGTGTTGTTGTGGTTTTACAGGAATAAATAACCTAAACTGACTGTGTGTAGGGTATGTCTGTGTGGTTTTACAGGAATACATAACCTAAACTGACTGTGTGTAGGGTATGTCTGTGTGGTTTTACAGGAATAAATAACCTAAACTGACTGTGTGTAGGGTATGTCTGTGTGGTTTTACAGGAATACATAACCTAAACTGACTGTGTGTAGGGTATGTCTGTGTTGTTGTGGTTTTACAGGAATACATAACCTAAACTGACTGTGTGTAGGGTATGTCTGTGTTGTTGTGGTTTTACAGGAATACATAACCTAAACTGACTGTGTGTAGGGTATGTCTGTGTTGTTGTGGTTTTACAGGAATAAATAACCTAAACTGGCTGTGTGTAGGGTATGTCTGTGTGGTTTTACAGGAATACATAACCTAAACTGACTGTGTGTAGGGTATGTCTGTGTGGTTTTACAGGAATAAATAACCTAAACTGACTGTGTGTAGGGTATGTCTGTGTGGTTTTACAGGAATAAATAACCTAAACTGACTGTGTGTAGGGTATGTCTGTGTGGTTTTACAGGAATACATAACCTAAACTGACTGTGTGTAGGGTATGTCTGTGTTGTTGTGGTTTTACAGGAATACATAACCTAAACTGACTGTGTGTAGGGTATGTCTGTGTGGTTTTACAGGAATACATAACCTAAACTGACTGTGTGTAGGGTATGTCTGTGTGGTTTTACAGGAATACATAACCTAAACTGACTGTGTGTAGGGTATGTCTGTGTGGTTTTACAGGAATAAATAACCTAAACTGACTGTGTGTAGGGTATGTCTGTGTGGTTTTACAGGAATAAATAACCTAAACTGACTGTGTGTAGGGTATGTCTGTGTTGTTGTGGTTTTACAGGAATAAATAACCTAAACTGACTGTGTGTAGGGTATGTCTGTGTTGTTGTGGTTTTACAGGAATAAATAACCTAAACTGACTGTGTGTAGGGTATGTCTGTGTTGTTGTGGTTTTACAGGAATAAATAACCTAAACTGACTGTGTGTAGGGTATGTCTGTGTGGTTTTACAGGAATAAATAACCTAAACTGACTGTGTGTAGGGTATGTCTGTGTTGTTGTGGTTTTACAGGAATACATAACCTAAACTGACTGTGTGTAGGGTATGTCTGTGTGGTTTTACAGGAATACATAACCTAAACTGACTGTGTGTAGGGTATGTCTGTGTGGTTTTACAGGAATAAATAACCTAAACTGACTGTGTGTAGGGTATGTCTGTGTGGTTTTACAGGAATAAATAACCTAAACTGACTGTGTGTAGGGTATGTCTGTGTGGTTTTACAGGAATAAATAACCTAAACTGACTGTGTGTAGGGTATGTCTGTGTGGTTGTGGTTTTACAGGAATAAATAACCTAAACTGACTGTGTGTAGGGTATGTCTGTGTTGTTGTGGTTTTACAGGAATAAATAACCTAAACTGACTGTGTGTAGGGTATGTCTGTGTGGTTTTACAGGAATACATAACCTAAACTGACTGTGTGTAGGGTATGTCTGTGTTGTTTTACAGGAATACATAACCTAAACTGACTGTGTGTAGGGTATGTCTGTGTTGTTTTACAGGAATACATAACCTAAACTGACTGTGTGTAGGGTATGTCTGTGTGGTTGTGGTTTTACAGGAATAAATAACCTAAACTGACTGTGTGTAGGGTATGTCTGTGTTGTTGTGGTTTTACAGGAATAAATAACCTAAACTGACTGTGTGTAGGGTATGTCTGTGTGGTTTTACAGGAATACATAACCTAAACTGACTGTGTGTAGGGTATGTCTGTGTTGTTTTACAGGAATAAATAACCTAAACTGACTGTGTGTAGGGTATGTCTGTGTGGTTTTACAGGAATAAATAACCTAAACTGACTGTGTGTAGGGTGTGTCTGTGTGGTTTTACAGGAATACATAACCTAAACTGACTGTGTGTAGGGTATGTCTGTGTGGTTTTACAGGAATAAATAACCTAAACTGACTGTGTGTAGGGTATGTCTGTGTGGTGGTTTTACAGGAATACATAACCTAAACTGACTGTGTGTAGGGTATGTCTGTGTTGTTGTGGTTTTACAGGAATAAATAACCTAAACTGACTGTGTGTAGGGTATGTCTGTGTGGTTTTACAGGAATAAATAACCTAAACTGACTGTGTGTAGGGTATGTCTGTGTGGTTTTACAGGAATACATAACCTAAACTGACTGTGTGTAGGGTATGTCTGTGTGGTTTTACAGGAATAAATAACCTAAACTGACTGTGTGTAGGGTATGTCTGTGTTGTTTTACAGGAATAAATAACCTAAACTGACTGTGTGTAGGGTATGTCTGTGTGGTTTTACAGGAATAAATAACCTAAACTGACTGTGTGTAGGGTATGTCTGTGTGGTGGTTTTACAGGAATACATAACCTAAACTGACTGTGTGTAGGGTATGTCTGTGTGGTTTTACAGGAATACATAACCTAAACTGACTGTGTGTAGGGTATGTCTGTGTGGTTTTACAGGAATAAATAACCTAAACTGACTGTGTGTAGGGTATGTCTGTGTGGTTTTACAGGAATAAATAACCTAAACTGACTGTGTGTAGGGTATGTCTGTGTTGTTGTGGTTTTACAGGAATACATAACCTAAACTGACTGTGTGTAGGGTATGTCTGTGTTGTTGTGGTTTTACAGGAATAAATAACCTAAACTGACTGTGTGTAGGGTATGTCTGTGTGGTTGTGGTTTTACAGGAATAAATAACCTAAACTGACTGTGTGTAGGGTATGTCTGTGTGGTTTTACAGGAATAAATAACCTAAACTGACTGTGTGTAGGGTATGTCTGTGTTGTTGTGGTTTTACAGGAATAAATAACCTAAACTGACTGTGTGTAGGGTATGTCTGTGTGGTTTTACAGGAATACATAACCTAAACTGACTGTGTGTAGGGTATGTCTGTGTGGTTTTACAGGAATACATAACCTAAACTGACTGTGTGTAGGGTATGTCTGTGTTGTTTTACAGGAATACATAACCTAAACTGACTGTGTGTAGGGTATGTCTGTGTTGTTGTGGTTTTACAGGAATAAATAACCTAAACTGACTGTGTGTAGGGTATGTCTGTGTTGTTGTGGTTTTACAGGAATAAATAACCTAAACTGACTGTGTGTAGGGTATGTCTGTGTTGTTGTGGTTTTACAGGAATAAATAACCTAAACTGACTGTGTGTAGGGTATGTCTGTGTGGTTTTACAGGAATAAATAACCTAAACTGACTGTGTGTAGGGTATGTCTGTGTTGTTTTACAGGAATACATAACCTAAACTGACTGTGTGTAGGGTATGTCTGTGTTGTTGTGGTTTTACAGGAATAAATAACCTAAACTGACTGTGTGTAGGGTGTGTCTGTGTGGTTTTACAGGAATAAATAACCTAAACTGACTGTGTGTAGGGTATGTCTGTGTGGTTTTACAGGAATACATAACCTAAACTGACTGTGTGTAGGGTATGTCTGTGTGGTTTTACAGGAATACATAACCTAAACTGACTGTGTGTAGGGTATGTCTGTGTGGTTGTGGTTTTACAGGAATAAATAACCTAAACTGACTGTGTGTAGGGTATGTCTGTGTGGTTTTACAGGAATACATAACCTAAACTGACTGTGTGTAGGGTATGTCTGTGTGGTTTTACAGGAATACATAACCTAAACTGACTGTGTGTAGGGTATGTCTGTGTTGTTGTGGTTTTACAGGAATAAATAACCTAAACTGACTGTGTGTAGGGTATGTCTGTGTTGTTGTGGTTTTACAGGAATACATAACCTAAACTGACTGTGTGTAGGGTATGTCTGTGTGGTTTTACAGGAATAAATAACCTAAACTGACTGTGTGTAGGGTATGTCTGTGTTGTTGTGGTTTTACAGGAATAAATAACCTAAACTGACTGTGTGTAGGGTATGTCTGTGTGGTTTTACAGGAATACATAACCTAAACTGACTGTGTGTAGGGTATGTCTGTGTTGTTGTGGTTTTACAGGAATACATAACCTAAACTGACTGTGTGTAGGGTATGTCTGTGTGGTTTTACAGGAATACATAACCTAAACTGACTGTGTGTAGGGTATGTCTGTGTGGTTTTACAGGAATACATAACCTAAACTGACTGTGTGTAGGGTATGTCTGTGTGGTTTTACAGGAATACATAACCTAAACTGACTGTGTGTAGGGTATGTCTGTGTTGTTGTGGTTTTACAGGAATACATAACCTAAACTGACTGTGTGTAGGGTATGTCTGTGTGGTTTTACAGGAATACATAACCTAAACTGACTGTGTGTAGGGTATGTCTGTGTGGTTTTACAGGAATACATAACCTAAACTGACTGTGTGTAGGGTATGTCTGTGTGGTTTTACAGGAATAAATAACCTAAACTGACTGTGTGTAGGGTATGTCTGTGTGGTTTTACAGGAATAAATAACCTAAACTGACTGTGTATAGGGTATGTCTGTGTTGTTGTGGTTTTACAGGAATAAATAACCTAAACTGACTGTGTGTAGGGTATGTCTGTGTTGTTGTGGTTTTACAGGAATAAATAACCTAAACTGACTGTGTGTAGGGTATGTCTGTGTGGTTTTACAGGAATAAATAACCTAAACTGACTGTGTGTAGGGTATGTCTGTGTTGTTGTGGTTTTACAGGAATAAATAACCTAAACTGACTGTGTGTAGGGTATGTCTGTGTGGTTTTACAGGAATAAATAACCTAAACTGACTGTGTGTAGGGTATGTCTGTGTGGTTTTACAGGAATACATAACCTAAACTGACTGTGTGTAGGGTATGTCTGTGTTGTTGTGGTTTTACAGGAATACATAACCTAAACTGACTGTGTGTAGGGTATGTCTGTGTTGTTGTGGTTTTACAGGAATAAATAACCTAAACTGACTGTGTGTAGGGTATGTCTGTGTTGTTGTGGTTTTACAGGAATAAATAACCTAAACTGACTGTGTGTAGGGTATGTCTATGTGGTTTTACAGGAATAAATAACCTAAACTGACTGTGTGTAGGGTATGTCTGTGTTGTTGTGGTTTTACAGGAATACATAACCTAAACTGACTGTGTGTAGGGTATGTCTGTGTGGTTTTACAGGAATAAATAACCTAAACTGACTGTGTGTAGGGTATGTCTATGTGGTTTTACAGGAATAAATAACCTAAACTGACTGTGTGTAGGGTATGTCTGTGTGGTTTTACAGGAATAAATAACCTAAACTGACTGTGTGTAGGGTATGTCTGTGTGGTTTTACAGGAATAAATAACCTAAACTGACTGTGTGTAGGGTATGTCTGTGTGGTTTTACAGGAATAAATAACCTAAACTGACTGTGTGTAGGGTATGTCTGTGTGGTTTTACAGGAATAAATAACCTAAACTGACTGTGTGTAGGGTATGTCTGTGTGGTTTTACAGGAATAAATAACCTAAACTGACTGTGTGTAGGGTATGTCTGTGTTGTTGTGGTTTTACAGGAATACATAACCTAAACTGACTGTGTGTAGGGTATGTCTGTGTTGTTGTGGTTTTACAGGAATACATAACCTAAACTGACTGTGTGTAGGGTATGTCTATGTGGTTTTACAGGAATAAATAACCTAAACTGACTGTGTGTAGGGTATGTCTGTGTGGTTTTACAGGAATAAATAACCTAAACTGACTGTGTGTAGGGTATGTCTGTGTGGTTTTACAGGAATAAATAACCTAAACTGACTGTGTGTAGGGTATGTCTGTGTGGTTTTACAGGAATAAATAACCTAAACTGACTGTGTGTAGGGTATGTCTGTGTGGTTTTACAGGAATAAATAACCTAAACTGACTGTGTGTAGGGTATGTCTGTGTGGTTTTACAGGAATACATAACCTAAACTGACTGTGTGTAGGGTATGTCTGTGTTGTTGTGGTTTTACAGGAATAAATAACCTAAACTGACTGTGTGTAGGGTATGTCTGTGTGGTTTTACAGGAATAAATAACCTAAACTGACTGTGTGTAGGGTATGTCTGTGTGGTTTTACAGGAATAAATAACCTAAACTGACTGTGTGTAGGGTATGTCTGTGTTGTTGTGGTTTTACAGGAATAAATAACCTAAACTGACTGTGTGTAGGGTATGTCTGTGTGGTTTTACAGGAATACATAACCTAAACTGACTGTGTGTAGGGTATGTCTGTGTGGTTTTACAGGAATACATAACCTAAACTGACTGTGTGTAGGGTATGTCTGTGTGGTTTTACAGGAATAAATAACCTAAACTGACTGTGTGTAGGGTATGTCTGTGTGGTTTTACAGGAATAAATAACCTAAACTGACTGTGTGTAGGGTATGTCTGTGTGGTTTTACAGGAATAAATAACCTAAACTGACTGTGTGTAGGGTATGTCTGTGTGGTTTTACAGGAATAAATAACCTAAACTGACTGTGTGTAGGGTATGTCTGTGTGGTTTTACAGGAATAAATAACCTAAACTGACTGTGTGTAGGGTATGTCTGTGTTGTTGTGGTTTTACAGGAATAAATAACCTAAACTGACTGTGTGTAGGGTATGTCTGTGTGGTTGTGGTTTTACAGGAATACATACCCTAAACTGACTGTGTGTAGGGTATGTCTGTGTGGTTTTACAGGAATACATAACCTAAACTGACTGTGTGTAGGGTATGTCTGTGTGGTTTTACAGGAATAAATAACCTAAACTGACTGTGTGTAGGGTATGTCTGTGTTGTTGTGGTTTTACAGGAATAAATAACCTAAACTGACTGTGTGTAGGGTATGTCTGTGTGGTTTTACAGGAATAAATAACCTAAACTGACTGTGTGTAGGGTATGTCTGTGTGGTTTTACAGGAATAAATAACCTAAACTGACTGTGTGTAGGGTATGTCTGTGTGGTTTTACAGGAATACATAACCTAAACTGACTGTGTGTAGGGTATGTCTATGTGGTTTTACAGGAATAAATAACCTAAACTGACTGTGTGTAGGGTATGTCTGTGTGGTTTTACAGGAATACATAACCTAAACTGACTGTGTGTAGGGTATGTCTGTGTGGTTTTACAGGAATACATAACCTAAACTGACTGTGTGTAGGGTATGTCTGTGTGGTTTTACAGGAATACATAACCTAAACTGACTGTGTGTAGGGTATGTCTGTGTGGTTGTGGTTTTACAGGAATACATAACCTAAACTGACTGTGTGTAGGGTATGTCTGTGTGGTTTTACAGGAATACATAACCTAAACTGACTGTGTGTAGGGTATGTCTGTGTGGTTGTGGTTTTACAGGAATACATAACCTAAACTGACTGTGTGTAGGGTATGTCTGTGTGGTTTTACAGGAATACATAACCTAAACTGACTGTGTGTAGGGTATGTCTGTGTGGTTTTACAGGAATACATAACCTAAACTGACTGTGTGTAGGGTATGTCTGTGTGGTTTTACAGGAATACATAACCTAAACTGACTGTGTGTAGGGTATGTCTGTGTTGTTGTGGTTTTACAGGAATAAATAACCTAAACTGACTGTGTGTAGGGTATGTCTGTGTGGTTTTACAGGAATACATAACCTAAACTGACTGTGTGTAGGGTATGTCTGTGTTGTTGTGGTTTTACAGGAATAAATAACCTAAACTGACTGTGTGTAGGGTATGTCTGTGTGGTTTTACAGGAATACATAACCTAAACTGACTGTGTGTAGGGTATGTCTCTGTGGTTTTACAGGAATACATAACCTAAACTGACTGTGTGTAGGGTATGTCTGTGTGGTTGTGGTTTTACAGGAATACATAACCTAAACTGACTGTGTGTAGGGTATGTCTGTGTGGTTTTACAGGAATACATAACCTAAACTGACTGTGTGTAGGGTATGTCTGTGTGGTTTTACAGGAATACATAACCTAAACTGACTGTGTGTAGGGTATGTCTGTGTGGTTTTACAGGAATAAATAACCTAAACTGACTGTGTGTAGGGTATGTCTGTGTTGTTGTGGTTTTACAGGAATAAATAACCTAAACTGACTGTGTGTAGGGTATGTCTGTGTGGTTTTACAGGAATACATAACCTAAACTGACTGTGTGTAGGGTATGTCTGTGTGGTTTTACAGGAATAAATAACCTAAACTGACTGTGTGTAGGGTATGTCTGTGTGGTTTTACAGGAATACATAACCTAAACTGACTGTGTGTAGGGTATGTCTGTGTTGTTGTGGTTTTACAGGAATAAATAACCTAAACTGACTGTGTGTAGGGTATGTCTGTGTGGTTTTACAGGAATACATAACCTAAACTGACTGTGTGTAGGGTATGTCTGTGTTGTTGTGGTTTTACAGGAATAAATAACCTAAACTGACTGTGTGTAGGGTATGTCTGTGTGGTTTTACAGGAATACATAACCTAAACTGACTGTGTGTAGGGTATGTCTCTGTGGTTTTACAGGAATACATAACCTAAACTGACTGTGTGTAGGGTATGTCTGTGTGGTTGTGGTTTTACAGGAATACATAACCTAAACTGACTGTGTGTAGGGTATGTCTGTGTGGTTTTACAGGAATACATAACCTAAACTGACTGTGTGTAGGGTATGTCTGTGTGGTTTTACAGGAATACATAACCTAAACTGACTGTGTGTAGGGTATGTCTGTGTGGTTTTACAGGAATAAATAACCTAAACTGACTGTGTGTAGGGTATGTCTGTGTTGTTGTGGTTTTACAGGAATAAATAACCTAAACTGACTGTGTGTAGGGTATGTCTGTGTGGTTTTACAGGAATACATAACCTAAACTGACTGTGTGTAGGGTATGTCTGTGTGGTTTTACAGGAATAAATAACCTAAACTGACTGTGTGTAGGGTATGTCTGTGTGGTTTTACAGGAATACATAACCTAAACTGACTGTGTGTAGGGTATGTCTGTGTGGTTTTACAGGAATACATAACCTAAACTGACTGTGTGTAGGGTATGTCTGTGTGGTTTTACAGGAATACATAACCTAAACTGACTGTGTGTAGGGTATGTCTGTGTGGTTTTACAGGAATACATAACCTAAACTGACTGTGTGTAGGGTATGTCTGTGTGGTTTTACAGGAATACATAACCTAAACTGACTGTGTGTAGGGTATGTCTGTGTGGTTTTACAGGAATACATAACCTAAACTGACTGTGTGTAGGGTATGTCTCTGTGGTTTTACAGGAATACATAACCTAAACTGACTGTGTGTAGGGTATGTCTGTGTGGTTTTACAGGAATAAATAACCTAAACTGACTGTGTGTAGGGTATGTCTGTGTGGTTTTACAGGAATACATAACCTAAACTGACTGTGTGTAGGGTATGTCTGTGTGGTTTTACAGGAATAAATAACCTAAACTGACTGTGTGTAGGGTATGTCTGTGTGGTTTTACAGGAATACATCACCTAAACTGACTGTGTGTAGGGTATGTCTGTGTGGTTTTACAGGAATACATAACCTAAACTGACTGTGTGTAGGGTATGTCTGTGTGGTTGTGGTTTTACAGGAATACATAACCTAAACTGACTGTGTGTAGGGTATGTCTGTGTGGTTTTACAGGAATAAATAACCTAAACTGACTGTGTGTAGGGTATGTCTGTGTGGTTTTACAGGAATACATAACCTAAACTGACTGCGTGTAGGGTATGTCTGTGTGGTTTTACAGGAATACATAACCTAAACTGACTGTGTGTAGGGTATGTCTGTGTGGTTGTGGTTTTACAGGAATACATAACCTAAACTGACTGTGTGTAGGGTATGTCTGTGTTGTTGTGGTTTTACAGGAATAAATAACCTAAACTGACTGTGTGTAGGGTATGTCTGTGTTGTTGTGGTTTTACAGGAATAAATAACCTAAACTGACTGTGTGTAGGGTATGTCTGTGTGGTTTTACAGGAATAAATAACCTAAACTGACTGTGTGTAGGGTATGTCTGTGTGGTTTTACAGGAATACATAACCTAAACTGACTGTGTGTAGGGTATGTCTGTGTGGTTGTGGTTTTACAGGAATAAATAACCTAAACTGACTGTGTGTAGGGTATGTCTGTGTGGTTTTACAGGAATACATAACCTAAACTGACTGTGTGTAGGGTATGTCTGTGTGGTTTTACAGGAATAAATAACCTAAACTGACTGTGTGTAGGGTATGTCTGTGTGGTTTTACAGGAATAAATAACCTAAACTGACTGTGTGTAGGGTATGTCTGTGTGGTTTTACAGGAATACATAACCTAAACTGACTGTGTGTAGGGTATGTCTGTGTGGTTTTACAGGAATACATAACCTAAACTGACTGTGTGTAGGGTATGTCTGTGTGGTTTTACAGGAATACATAACCTAAACTGACTGTGTGTAGGGTATGTCTGTGTGGTTTTACAGGAATAAATAACCTAAACTGACTGTGTGTAGGGTATGTCTGTGTTGTTGTGGTTTTACAGGAATAAATAACCTAAACTGACTGTGTGTAGGGTATGTCTGTGTGGTTTTACAGGAATAAATAACCTAAACTGACTGTGTGTAGGGTATGTCTGTGTGGTTTTACAGGAATACATCACCTAAACTGACTGTGTGTAGGGTATGTCTGTGTGGTTTTACAGGAATACATAACCTAAACTGACTGTGTGTAGGGTATGTCTGTGTGGTTTTACAGGAATACATAACCTAAACTGACTGTGTGTAGGGTATGTCTGTGTGGTTTTACAGGAATACATAACCTAAACTGACTGTGTGTAGGGTATGTCTGTGTGGTTTTACAGGAATACATAACCTAAACTGACTGTGTGTAGGGTATGTCTGTGTGGTTGTGGTTTTACAGGAATACATAACCTAAACTGACTGTGTGTAGGGTATGTCTGTGTGGTTTTACAGGAATAAATAACCTAAACTGACTGTGTGTAGGGTATGTCTGTGTTGTTGTGGTTTTACAGGAATAAATAACCTAAACTGGCTGTGTGTAGGGTATGTCTGTGTGGTTTTACAGGAATACATAACCTAAACTGACTGTGTGTAGGGTATGTCTGTGTTGTTGTGGTTTTACAGGAATAAATAACCTAAACTGACTGTGTGTAGGGTATGTCTGTGTGGTTGTGGTTTTACAGGAATAAATAACCTAAACTGACTGTGTGTAGGGTATGTCTGTGTGGTTTTACAGGAATAAATAACCTAAACTGACTGTGTGTAGGGTATGTCTGTGTTGTTGTGGTTTTACAGGAATAAATAACCTAAACTGACTGTGTGTAGGGTATGTCTGTGTGGTTTTACAGGAATAAATAACCTAAACTGACTGTGTGTAGGGTATGTCTGTGTGGTTTTACAGGAATAAATAACCTAAACTGACTGTGTGTAGGGTATGTCTGTGTTGTTGTGGTTTTACAGGAATAAATAACCTAAACTGACTGTGTGTAGGGTATGTCTGTGTGGTTTTACAGGAATAAATAACCTAAACTGACTGTGTGTAGGGTATGTCTGTGTGGTTTTACAGGAATAAATAACCTAAACTGACTGTGTGTAGGGTATGTCTGTGTGGTTTTACAGGAATAAATAACCTAAACTGACTGTGTGTAGGGTATGTCTGTGTTGTTGTGGTTTTACAGGAATAAATAACCTAAACTGACTGTGTGTAGGGTATGTCTGTGTGGTTTTACAGGAATAAATAACCTAAACTGACTGTGTGTAGGGTATGTCTGTGTGGTTGTGGTTTTACAGGAATAAATAACCT
Organism: Oncorhynchus mykiss; assembly: GCF_013265735.2. Classification (NCBI taxonomy): domain Eukaryota; kingdom Metazoa; phylum Chordata; class Actinopteri; order Salmoniformes; family Salmonidae; genus Oncorhynchus; species Oncorhynchus mykiss. Next base: position 71,631,179 of record NC_048577.1, read on the forward strand.
AAACTGACTGTGTGTAGGGTATGTCTGTGTGGTTTTACAGGAATAAATAACCTAAACTGACTGTGTGTAGGGTATGTCTGTGTGGTTTTACAGGAATAAATAACCTAAACTGACTGTGTGTAGGGTATGTCTGTGTTGTTGTGGTTTTACAGGAATAAATAACCTAAACTGACTGTGTGTAGGGTATGTCTGTGTGGTTTTACAGGAATAAATAACCTAAACTGACTGTGTGTAGGGTATGTCTGTGTGGTTTTACAGGAATACATAACCTAAACTGACTGTGTGTAGGGTATGTCTGTGTGGTTTTACAGGAATACATCACCTAAACTGACTGTGTGTAGGGTATGTCTGTGTGGTTTTACAGGAATACATAACCTAAACTGACTGTGTGTAGGGTATGTCTGTGTGGTTTTACAGGAATAAATAACCTAAACTGACTGTGTGTAGGGTATGTCTGTGTTGTTGTGGTTTTACAGGAATAAATAACCTAAACTGACTGTGTGTAGGGTATGTCTGTGTGGTTTTACAGGAATAAATAACCTAAACTGACTGTGTGTAGGGTATGTCTGTGTGGTTTTACAGGAATACATAACCTAAACTGACTGTGTGTAGGGTATGTCTGTGTGGTTTTACAGGAATACATAACCTAAACTGACTGTGTGTAGGGTATGTCTGTGTGGTTTTACAGGAATACATAACCTAAACTGACTGTGTGTAGGGTATGTCTGTGTGGTTTTACAGGAATACATAACCTAAACTGACTGTGTGTAGGGTATGTCTGTGTGGTTGTGGTTTTACAGGAATACATAACCTAAACTGACTGTGTGTAGGGTATGTCTGTGTGGTTTTACAGGAATAAATAACCTAAACTGACTGTGTGTAGGGTATGTCTGTGTTGTTGTGGTTTTACAGGAATAAATAACCTAAACTGGCTGTGTGTAGGGTATGTCTGTGTGGTTTTACAGGAATACATAACCTAAACTGACTGTGTGTAGGGTATGTCTGTGTTGTTGTGGTTTTACAGGAATAAATAACCTAAACTGACTGTGTGTAGGGTATGTCTGTGTGGTTTTACAGGAATAAATAACCTAAACTGACTGTGTGTAGGGTATGTCTGTGTTGTTGTGGTTTTACAGGAATAAATAACCTAAACTGACTGTGTGTAGGGTATGTCTGTGTGGTTTTACAGGAATAAATAACCTAAACTGACTGTGTGTAGGGTATGTCTGTGTGGTTTTACAGGAATAAATAACCTAAACTGACTGTGTGTAGGGTATGTCTGTGTTGTTGTGGTTTTACAGGAATAAATAACCTAAACTGACTGTGTGTAGGGTATGTCTGTGTGGTTTTACAGGAATAAATAACCTAAACTGACTGTGTGTAGGGTATGTCTGTGTGGTTTTACAGGAATAAATAACCTAAACTGACTGTGTGTAGGGTATGTCTGTGTGGTTTTACAGGAATAAATAACCTAAACTGACTGTGTGTAGGGTATGTCTGTGTTGTTGTGGTTTTACAGGAATAAATAACCTAAACTGACTGTGTGTAGGGTATGTCTGTGTGGTTTTACAGGAATAAATAACCTAAACTGACTGTGTGTAGGGTATGTCTGTGTGGTTTTACAGGAATACATAACCTAAACTGACTGTGTGTAGGGTATGTCTGTGTGGTTTTACAGGAATAAATAACCTAAACTGACTGCCATTTTGAGCTTCCGTTTATTTTCCCTGCCAAACGCTGTCATCAAAGAGGATCACAATTGAAATAAGTCGTATACCTTTTTTGTGTGTCCTCAATTATTCTTAATCAAGTGCATCATTTTTTTGTGGAACTAGTTTTAAATGATTAAATAAACTAAAAGACAGAACGAAAAGAAAGACAGGATTTATGTTGTGAAAAATTAAATGAAAGAGAGAGAAGAGAGAAAGAGACAAGAGCGAAAGAAGAGAGAAGAGAAATAAACAAAGAGGAGAAACAGAGAAACAGAGAGAGAAGAGAGTGAGAGATGTCTTACATCCATCATGAGGTGTAGAGGTGTTCCTGGTTCCTCACAGAGCACTCTGAACTTCACCCCCTCTGTAGAGAACACACACACATCTCAGTCAAACACAGAACATCACAGCCCAGCGCCGTCTCCTCCCTCAGTCAACCAGGTCTCTCTTAAAAAATAGAGACTAACCTGGTTAAATAAAATGAATATAGAAACCACAGTACAGAACATTTTTAAAAACATTTAATAAAGTTGGTTTTGTAACAAACTGGAAATCTGATATTTTTGACTGTCCTTATGATTGTTTCATATCGGCAAAGTAGTTAAAATGCTGTCACTTCCTCAAAGTTTTAAAGTACATTTCCTGCAATTCTACACAGTTAGACATGTTGGCAGAGACAATCCCTCCCACCTGCCAGTCTGTAGGATCTGAAGAGTCGGAGGCCCATGGCGAACAGAGGGAAGGAGTTGATGAAGTCAACACTGAGGTGGAGAACTCCCTGGAACATTACTACCACAAGGCGGAGCTAGACAGAGAGAAACAGACAAACAGAGAGAGAGAGAGACAGACAGACAGAGACAGACAGACAGAGACAGTAAGGGGTCAAAGAATAGACATTTTATTGTTCATTGGTTAGAAGGAGAATGTGTTTGGTTCCTTTCCCAGCAGCCCCAAACACACGTGGAGAGGCCCAGGGACAGCGCCCATGGATGGAGAGGGGATTATAGTGCCTGTGTGTGTGTTCTCACCAGGGTAAACACTAGGTAGTATAGAGCTGTGGTTGGCAGGAGGAACGAACGGACGGACGGACGGACGGACGGACGGACGGACGGACGGACGGACGGACGGACGGACGGACGGACGGACGGACGGACGGACGGACGGACGGACGGACGGACGGACGGACGGACGGACGGACGGACGGACGGACGGACGGACGGACGGACGGACGGACGGACGGACGGACGGACGGACGGACGGACGGACGGACGGACGGACGGACGGACGGACGGACGGACGGACGGACGGACGGACGGACGGACGGACGGACGGACGGACAGACAGACAGACAGACAGACAGACAGACAGACAGACAGACAGACAGACAGACAGACAGACAGACAGACAGACAGACAGACAGACAGACAGACAGACAGACAGACAGACAGACAGACAGACAGACAGACAGACAGACAGACAGACAGACAGACATGGATGGAGAGGGGATTATAGTGCCTGTGTGTGTGTTCTCACCAGGGTAAACACTAGGTAGTATAGAGCTGTGGTTGGCAGGAGGAACAGCAGGATGGTGAAGAGTAACGTCCCGATGAACAACTAGAAAACACCACATGTTAGTTCACTGTAACAAATACACATGTTAGTTCACTGTAACAAATATACACAAATTAGTGTGTGTATGATAGGTGTGTGTGAGTAATAGGTATGTGTGACTACCTGGTCCAGGTCATAAGAGCAGGAGTCTACTCTCTGTCTGAGGACATTCCATTTCTTCCCTCTGAACAGCCTCCACAGAGAGGACAGACCATATACTGTCATACAGTACAGCCTGGAGAGAAAGAGGAGTAGAGAGAGGAGGAGGGGAGGGGAGAGAGAGAGAGGAGGGGGAGAGAGAAGGGAGTAGAGAGAGAGAGAGAGAGAGGAGGGGAGAGAGAGAGGAGGGGAGAGAGAGAGAGGAGGTAGGAGAGGGGAGAGAGGAGGAGAGGGGAGAGAGAGAGGAGTAGAGAGGGGAGGATGGGAGGGGAGAGAGAGAGGGGAGGGGAGAGAGTGGCGGGAGGGGAGAGAGAGGCGGTAGGGGAGAGAGAGAGAGGGAGAGAGAGGAGGTAGGAGAGGGAGGAGGGAAATGAGAGATGGTGAGAGGAAAGGGAGGTAGGGGGAAGAGGGGAGAGAGAGGGAAAGGAGCAGGAGGGGGAAGAGAGTGGAGGGGGAGACGAAAGGGAAAGGAGGAGGAGGGGGAAGAGCAGGGCGGAGAGGGGGAGGGGATAGAGAAAGAAGGATGGAGAGATGAGGGGGATGGAGAGAGAGAGAGGGAGGATGGAGGGTGAGAGAAGGAAGATATTTTTAGCCTTCATACACATTTAATAAGTCTGTAAATGACATGCTGAGAGCTCCTCACACATCAATTAGTAAAGGGGAAAGAGGTAACACGTCACCATGATGTTCACAGGGCTGAGAGGTACAAGAGCCTTCACAATGTATTCAGACCCCTTGACTTTTTCCACATGTTGTTACATTACAGCCTTAAAAACATTTTTTTCCCCCTCAATCTACACACAATATCCCATAATTGTTTTAAAAATGTAAACATTTTCAGGGGGAGGACCCCCAGACCCCCCTGCCAGATGGGGCACCCCTACCTTATACAACGTCAGGAGCCCATGAATAGACCAACCGTGTGACTGATGATTGGAGCAGGTGTTAAACGTGGGCTTTGCTTCACAGAAAACAGCAGTTGATTTACTCCATTGCCAACACTTTAAATCACATCAGTAGACCAATATCCTTAAGTATCATGACATCAGCTTTTATAACCTTCAATTTGTTTGTTTTTTAAAATCATATTTTGGACCAGAATAAGGCTCTACTACTTATTGTTCCTGCAGTGAGGGACTCAACATCTTCATCGAATGTTTTCATAATTTACCTGAAGAGAATCGCTAAAAATCAGTAGTAGCCTACCAGTATGCACATTAGAGAGTAAATGAACAGCTCTCTGACGATGCAATTCGGTTTTGTTCACCTAAAATATCCGCTTGTTCGCAAACCCCCCCATCACTAGGCTACACTGACGAGTCAACTTAGTGCCAGTGGGTCGTGTTTACATCGCGACGTGTTTCATTACGTCGTACGTCATCATCACGGCGTTTTTGCTGCGCTACTGAACAGACAAGTCAAATGTAGTGTTTATAACGCAAGCTTGAGGAGAGCCTATCTCGTCAGGGATCGTATTTATTTTGGAAGAATATGACATGTTAATAAAAATAAATAAAAAAACAGGATAAATATCAGTTTCAACTGATAATAAACATGTTCTTCAACGAACTGGCTGGACTGAAGAGGACGCAAAAGTTTGAAAAAAGTCTTTCAACCGAACCTTCAACTGCAAGGGGGCGTTGCGTTTCCACGTCCCGATTGAAATTCATGACATCCGGCGCAACGTAAGGCTTTAGGAGGAAGAAGAAGATGAAAAGATGTGGTCATTCTTACTCTCATGGCGTGTTAACCTGCCTAATTACACTGAAGACTCAATGTCTGTATCCCAAATGGGACCCTATCCTCTCCGTAGCGCACATCTTCTGACTAGAGCTCATAGGGTATTCCCTTTATAGTGCACTAAGGTCAAACGTGGTGCACTTTTGGGAGGCACCGTGACTGTGCCGGTCTCTTCTCACCTGGCTCCATAGACGTAGAAACAGTAGATATAGCAGGGTTAGTGACCGGTCTCTTCTCACCTGGCTCCATAGACGTAGAAACAGTAGATGTGGAAGGTGAGCAGGGCGGTGATGTCAGAGAGCAGGGAGAGGGCAAAGGTCAAGCCCAGGCAGGCAGACAGACCCACGTACCACAGAATCATCTCAACGAACGGAGACATCAGGTGAATGTAGCCTACAGAGAGAGGAGGAGGAGGGCCATGGGTGTGTGTCTGTGCAGGAGGGCCATGGGTGTTTGTGTCTGTGCAGGAGGGCCATGGGTGTGTGTGTCTGTGGAGGAGGGCCATGGGTGTGTGTGTCTGTGGAGGAGGGGCATGGGTGTGTGTGTGTGTGTGTGTGTGTGAGACTCACTGATCCACAGGTGTATATGGTAGAGGAAGAATCGTCCTAACACCTGGTCTAGAGCCCGGTTCATCTTCAGACCAGCTGGAGCTCCCATCAGCCACTGCAACAGCTCCTCCAGCTCTTTAGCTACATACTAACAACAAAACACACAACAATACATAGCTTAGCTACATACTAACAACAAAACACACAACAATACATAGCTTAGCTACATGCTAACAACAAAACACACAACAATACATAGCTTAGCTACATGCTAACAACAAAACACAATACATAGCTTAGCTACATACTAACAACAATACATAGCTTAGCTACATGCTAACAACAAAACATACAACAATACATAGCTTAGCTACATGCTAACAACAAAACACAATACATAGCTTAGCTACATGCTAACAACAAAACACACAGCAATACATAGCTTAGCTACATGCTAACAACAAAACACACAGCAATACATAGCTTAGCTACATGCTAACAACAAAACACACAGCAATACATAGCTTAGCTACATGCTAACAACAAAACATACAACAATACATAGCTTAGCTACATGCTTACAAATCACAGAACAACATTTTGTCTCACCTTATAATATCTACACTATGGGCTGTATTTATAAAGTGTCTCAGAGAGCTGATCTAGGATCAGTATAGCATTTTAGATCATAATGAATCAGATTACATGGAGAGGAGGGACCTGATCCTAGATCATAATGAATATGATTATAATGGACAGGAGGGACCTGATCCTAGATCATAATGAACATGATTATAATGGACAGGAGGACCTGATCCTAGATTATAATGGACAGGAGGGACCTGATCCTAGATCATAATGAACATGATTATAATGGACAGGAGGACCTGATCCTAGATCATAATGAATCAGATTACATGGACAGGAGGGACCTGATCCTAGATCATAATGAACATGATTATAATGGACAGGAGGACCTGATCCTAGATCAAAATGGACAGGAGGGACCTGATCCTAGATCATAATGAACATGATTATAATGGACAGGAGGACCTGATCCTAGATCATAATGAATATGATTACATAGACAGGAGGAGCTGATCCTAGATCACAATGATTATGATTATAATGGACAGGAGGGACCTGATCCTAGATCATAATGGACAGGAGGGCCTGATCCTAGATCATAATGAATCAGATTACATGGACAGGAGGACCTGATCCTAGATCATAATGAACATGATTATAATGGACAGGAGGACCTGATCCTAGATTATAATGAATCAGATTACATGGACAGGAGGACCTGATCCTAGATCATAATGGACAGGAGGGACCTGATCCTAGATCATAATGAATATGATTATAATGGAGAGGAGGACCTGATCCTAGATCATAATGAACATGATTATAATGGACAGGAGGGACCTGATCCTAGATCATAATGGACAGGAGGGCCTGATCCTAGATCATAATGAATCAGATTACATGGACAGGAGGACCTGATCCTAGATCATAATGAATATGATTATAATGGACAGGAGGACCTGATCCTAGATCATAATGAATATGATTATAATGGAGAGGAGGACCTGATCCTAGATCATAATGAACATGATTATAATGGACAGGAGGACCTGATCCTAGATCATAATGAATATGATTATAATGGACAGGAGGACCTGATCCTAGATCATAATGGACAGGAGGGACCTGATCCTAGATCATAATGAATATGATTATAATGGAGAGGAGGACCTGATCCTAGATCATAATGAACATGATTATAATGGACAGGAGGACCTGATCCTAGATCATAATGAATATGATTATAATGGACAGGAGGACCTGATCCTAGATCATAATGGACAGGAGGACCTGATCCTAGATCATAATGAACATGATTATAATGGACAGGAGGGACCTGATCCTAGATCATAATGAACATGATTATAATGGACAGGAGGGACCTGATCCTAGATCATAATGAATATGATTATAATGGACAGGAGGGCCTGATCCTAGATCATAATGGACAGGAGGACCTGATCCTAGATCATAATGGACAGGAGGACCTGATCCTAGATCATAATGAACATGATTATAATGGACAGGAGGGCCTGATCCTAGATCATAATGGACAGGAGGACCTGATCCTAGATCATAATGAACATGATTATAATGGACAGGAGGGCCTGATCCTAGATCATAATGAATATGATTATAATGGACAGGAGGGCCTGATCCTAGATCATAATGAATCAGATTACATGGACAGGAGGAGCTGATCCTAGATCACAATGATTATGATTATAATGGACAGGAGGGACCTGATCCTAGATCATAATGGACAGGAGGACCTGATCCTAGATCATAATGAACATGATTATAATGGACAGGAGGGCCTGATCCTAGATCATAATGAATATGATCATAATGGACAGGAGGACCTGATCCTAGATCATAATGAACATGATTATAATGGACAGGAGGGACCTGATCCTAGATCATAATGAATCAGATTACATGGACAGGAGGACCTGATCCTAGATCATAATGAATATGATTATAATGGACAGGAGGGACCTGATCCTAGATCATAATGAACATGATTATAATGGACAGGAGGACCTGATCCTAGATCATAATGAATATGATTATAATGGACAGGAGGGACCTGATCCTAGATCATAATGAACATGATTATAATGGACAGGAGGGACCTGATCCTAGATCATAATGAATCAGATTACATGGACAGGAGGACCTGATCCTAGATCATAATGAATATGATTATAATGGACAGGAGGACCTGATCCTAGATCATAATGAATATGATTATAATGGACAGGAGGGACCTGATCCTAGATCATAATGAATATGATTATAATGGACAGGAGGGACCTGATCCTAGATCATAATGAATCAGATTACATGGACAGGAGGACCTGATCCTAGATCATAATGAATATGATTATAATGGACAGGAGGGACCTGATCCTAGATCATAATGAACATGATTATAATGGACAGGAGGACCTGATCCTAGATCATAATGAATATGATTATAATGGACAGGAGGGACCTGATCCTAGATCATAATGAATCAGATTACATGGACAGGAGGACCTGATCCTAGATCATAATGAATATGATTATAATGGACAGGAGGGACCTGATCCTAGATCATAATGAACATGATTATAATGGACAGGAGGACCTGATCCTAGATCATAATGAACATGATTATAATGGACAGGAGGGACCTGATCCTAGATCATAATGAATATGATTATAATGGACAGGAGGGCCTGATCCTAGATCATAATGGACAGGAGGACCTGATCCTAGATCATAATGGACAGGAGGACCTGATCCTAGATCATAATGAACATGATTATAATGGACAGGAGGGCCTGATCCTAGATCATAATGGACAGGAGGACCTGATCCTAGATCATAATGAACATGATTATAATGGACAGGAGGGCCTGATCCTAGATCATAATGAATATGATTATAATGGACAGGAGGGCCTGATCCTAGATCATAATGAATCAGATTACATGGACAGGAGGAGCTGATCCTAGATCACAATGATTATGATTATAATGGACAGGAGGGACCTGATCCTAGATCATAATGGACAGGAGGACCTGATCCTAGATCATAATGAACATGATTATAATGGACAGGAGGGCCTGATCCTAGATCATAATGAATATGATCATAATGGACAGGAGGACCTGATCCTAGATCATAATGAACATGATTATAATGGACAGGAGGGACCTGATCCTAGATCATAATGAATCAGATTACATGGACAGGAGGACCTGATCCTAGATCATAATGAATATGATTATAATGGACAGGAGGGACCTGATCCTAGATCATAATGAACATGATTATAATGGACAGGAGGACCTGATCCTAGATCATAATGAATATGATTATAATGGACAGGAGGGACCTGATCCTAGATCATAATGAACATGATTATAATGGACAGGAGGGACCTGATCCTAGATCATAATGAATCAGATTACATGGACAGGAGGACCTGATCCTAGATCATAATGAATATGATTATAATGGACAGGAGGACCTGATCCTAGATCATAATGAATATGATTATAATGGACAGGAGGGACCTGATCCTAGATCATAATGAATATGATTATAATGGACAGGAGGGACCTGATCCTAGATCATAATGAATCAGATTACATGGACAGGAGGACCTGATCCTAGATCATAATGAATATGATTATAATGGACAGGAGGGACCTGATCCTAGATCATAATGAACATGATTATAATGGACAGGAGGACCTGATCCTAGATCATAATGAATATGATTATAATGGACAGGAGGGACCTGATCCTAGATCATAATGAACATGATTATAATGGACAGGAGGGACCTGATCCTAGATCATAATGAATCAGATTACATGGACAGGAGGACCTGATCCTAGATCATAATGAATATGATTATAATGGACAGGAGGACCTGATCCTAGATCATAATGAATATGATTATAATGGACAGGAGGGACCTGATCCTAGATCATAATGAATCAGATTACATGGACAGGAGGACCTGATCCTAGATCATAATGAATATGATTATAATGGACAGGAGGACCTGATCCTAGATCATAATGAATATGATTATAATGGACAGGAGGGACCTGATCCTAGATCATAATGGACAGGAGGACCTGATCCTAGATTATAATGGACAGGAGGGCCTGATCCTAGATCATAATGAATATGATTATAATGGACAGGAGGGACCTGATCCTAGATCATAATGAATATGATTATAATGGACAGGAGGGACCTGATCCTAGATCATAATGGACAGGAGGACCTGATCCTAGATCATAATGGACAGGAGGGCCTGATCCTAGATCATAATGAATATGATTATAATGGACAGGAGGGACCTGATCCTAGATCATAATGGACAGGAGGGCCTGATCCTAGATCATAATGAATATGATTATAATGGACAGGAGGGACCTGATCCTAGATCATAATGGACAGGAGGACCTGATCCTAGATCATAATGAACATGATTATAATGGACAGGAGGGACCTGATCCTAGATCATAATGAATATGATTATAATGGACAGGAGGACCTGATCCTAGATCATAATGGACAGGAGGGACCTGATCCTAGATCATAATGAATCAGATTATAATGGACAGGAGGGACCTGATCCTAGATCATAATGAATCAGATTACATGGACAGGAGGGACCTGATCCTAGATCATAATGGACAGGAGGGACCTGATCCTAGATCATAATGAATATGATTATAATGGAGAGGAGGACCTGATCCTAGATCATAATGAATATGATTATAATGGAGAGGAGGACCTGATCCTAGATCATAATGAACATGATTATAATGGACAGGAGGGACGTGGGGCCGTACGTATCAGCTCCCCTCGGTCCATGTTATCTTATTCCTTGTGATCTAAAAAGGCTAAAACTGATCCTAGATCAGCACACATACTCAGAGATAAAGATTATTTAGGAGATATCGAGGGAGATATTGAGGGGGTAATTCTAGGGGGATATTCTAGGGGGATATTGGGTTGGATATTGAGGGGGATATTCTAGGGGGATATTCTAGGGGGATATTGAGGGGGTTATTCTAGGGGGATATTGGGGAGATATTGAGGGGGTTATTCTAGGGGGATATCGGGGAGATATTGAGGGGGTTATTCTAGGGAGATATTGGGTTGGATATTGAGGGGGTTATTCTAGGGGGATATTGGGGAGATATTGAGGGGGTTATTCTAGGGGGATATTGGGTTGGATATTGAGGGGGTTATTCTAGGGGGATATTGGGGTGATATTGAGGGGGTTATTCTAGGGAGATATTGGGTTGGATATTGAGGGGGTTATTCTAGGGGGATATTGGGTTGGATATTGAGGGGGTTATTCTAGGGGGATATTGGGGAGATATTGAGGGGGATATTGGGTTGGATATTGAGGGGGATATTCTAGGGGGATATTGGGTTGGATATTGAGGGGGTTATTCTAGGGGGATATTGGGGAGATATTGAGGGGGATATTGGGTTGGATATTGAGGGGGATATTTCGTAGGGTAAAAACGACCCTGAACCTCTTTATAATGTGGCAACGTGATTATATTTGAAGCGTATCGTCACCAATGTGAGTTTTACGGAGGTGGTTATGTAACTAGACTTTAGTCAACTGAGCGATACATAAATAGTCACCTCTCGATACTGAACATTGTTGAAGACATTTTTAAAAGAAAATCTCTCTGACAGATTATAAATGAGGTTTAAAGGTAATTGTTGTACATTGCTTTTGCACTGGGGAAATGTGGTCCATGATATCTTACGTCAGCAGCAGGTACCAGTGTGTCGGCCAGTTTGCCTATACGGTTCTCTCTATACATCCACGACACCAGCAGCAGGCCCAGAGACACATCCACAAAGAACGACACAAAGATATTGGCTTTCCTGTGTGGAGAGAAAGAGAGAGAGTCACTACTTTTGACCCGAGGTCAGTGGGGCTCTGGTCAAATGCACTGCACTATACAGGGAATAGTGTGCGAATTTGAGACGCAATGGGGTGAGTTTAGATACCATCTTGTAGCCAGTCTGCCACATGGCTGTGTGTGTGTGTGTGTGTGTGTGGTCTCTACCTCATGAAGTGGTTGTGTGCGGTGGCTCTGGTAGGAGAGCAGACTGTCTGAAGGTGTTCTGTTCTGTAGCTCAGCTGAACACACGTAGACAACTTACTGGAGATGAACCTCATCGGGCGCACATTCAATATCCTGGGGAGACAGACAGACACATTCAATATCCTGGGGAGACAGACAGACACATTCAATATCCTGGGGAGACAGACAGACAGACACATTCAATATCCTGGGGAGACAGACAGAAACATTCAATATCCTGGGGAGACAGACAGACAGACACATTCAATATCCTGGGGAGACAGACAGACACATTCAATATCCTGGGGAGACAGACAGACAGACACATTCAATATCCTGGGGAGACAGACACATTCAATATCCTGGGGAGACAGACAGACAGACACATTCAATATCCTGGGGAGACAGACAGACACATTTAATATCCTGGGGAGACAGACAGACAGACACATTCAATATCCTGGGGAGACAGACAGACAGACACATTCAATATCCTGGGGAGACAGACAGACACATTTAATATCCTGGGGAGACAGACAGACACATTCAATATCCTGGGAGACAGACAGACACATTTAATATCCTGGGGAGACAGACAGACACATTCAATATCCTGGGGAGACAGACAGACAGACACATTCAATATCCTGGGGAGACAGACAGACAGACACATTCAATATCCTGGGGAGACAGACAGACACATTCAATATCCTGGGAGACAAACAGACAGACACATTCAATATCCTGGGAGACAGACAGACAGACACATTCAATATCCTGGGGAGACAGACAGACACATTCAATATCCTGGGGAGACAGACAGACAGAAACATTCAATATCCTGGGGAGACAGACAGACAGACACATTCAATATCCTGGGAGACAGACAGACACATTCAATATCCTGGGGAGACAGACAGACAGACACATTTAATATCCTGGGGAGACAGACAGACAGACACATTCAATATCCTGGGAGACAGACAGACACATTTAATATCCTGGGGAGACAGACAGACAGACACATTCAATATCCTGGGGAGACAGACAGAAACATTCAATATCCTGGGGAGACAGACAGACAGACACATTCAATATCCTGGGAGACAGACAGACACATTCAATATCCTGGGAGACAGACAGACACATTCAATATCCTGGGAGACAGACAGACACATTCAATATCCTGGGGAGACAGACAGACAGACACATTCAATATCCTGGGGAGACAGACAGACAGACACATTCAATATCCTGGGGAGACAGACAGACACATTTAATATCCTGGGGAGACAGACAGACAGACACATTCAATATCCTGGGGAGACAGACAGACAGACACATTCAATATCCTGGGGAGACAGACAGACAGACAGACACATTCAATATCCTGGGAGACAGACAGACACATTCAATATCCTGGGGAGACAGACAGACACATTCAATATCCTGGGAGACAGACAGACAGACACATTCAATATCCTGGGAGACAGACAGACAGACACATTCAATATCCTGGGGAGACAGACAGACACATTCAATATCCTGGGGAGACAGACAGACAGACACATTCAATATCCTGGGGAGACAGACAGACACATTCAATATCCTGGGAGACAGACAGACACATTCAATATCCTGGGGAGACAGACAGACAGACACATTCAATATCCTGGGGAGACAGACAGACAGACACATTCAATATCCTGGGGAGACAGACAGACACATTCAATATCCTGGGAGACAGACAGACAGACACATTCAATATCCTGGGAGACAGACAGACAGACACATTCAATATCCTGGGAGACAGACAGACAGACACATTCAATATCCTGGGGAGACAGACAGACAGACACATTCAATATCCTGGGAGACAGACAGACACATTCAATATCCTGGGGAGACAGACAGACACATTCAATATCCTGGGAGACAGACAGACAGACACATTCAATATCCTGGGGAGACAGACAGACAGACACATTCAATATCCTGGGGAGACAGACAGACACATTCAATATCCTGGGAGACAGACAGACAGACACATTCAATATCCTGGGAGATAGACAGACACATTCAATATCCTGGGAGACAAACAGACAGACACATTCAATATCCTGGGGAGACAGACAGACAGACACATTCAATATCCTGGGAGACAGACAGACAGACACATTCAATATCCTGGGAGACAGACAGACAGACATTCAATATCCTGGGAGACAGACAGATGAACACATTCAATATCCTGGGGAGAGAGAGAGAGAGAGACAGACAGACGAACTGGGTCAGTGTCTCTTGGCACATAAAGAGTTCCAACTGACGAACGTACAGGATCCAGTGTTGGTATCCAGGTGGTTAGCAGACAGACAGGTACTGACACACCCCTTACCTGCTACTACAGAGGCTGGTCCACAGTGTTAGTATCCAGGTGGTTAGCAGACAGACAGGTACTGACACCCCCCTTACCTGCTACTACAGAGGCTGGTCAACAGTGTTAGTATCCAGGTGGTTAGCAGACAGACAGGTACTGACACACCCCTTACCTGCTACTACAGAGGCTGGTCCACAGTGTTAGTATCCAGGTGGTTAGCAGACAGACAGGTACTGACACACCCCTTACCTGCTACTACAGAGGCTGGTCCACAGTGTTAGTATCCAGGTGGTTAGCAGACAGACAGGTACTGACACCCCCCCCCCCTTACCTGCTACTACAGAGGCTGGTCCACAGTGTTAGTATCCAGGTGCTTAGCAGACAGACAGGTACTGACACACCCCTTACCTGCTACTACAGAGGCTGGTCCACAGTGTTAGTATCCAGGTGGTTAGGAGACAGACCGGTGTTGAGGCCTGTTTCATCAGTTCTACTATAATGGAGCCCTCCCGTCCCTCTGATTGCCAGTGGGTCATCTTCACTGGACCGTCATCATACTTATCCAGGAAGAACAGCGGCTCACTCTGACACACTGTCCCAAACACCTGCAGCAGCAACAACAATTACAGACAACACATATGTATTACAACAACAACTACAGACAACACATGTATTACAACAACAACAACAATTACAGACAAAACATATTGTATTACAACAACATAACAATTACAGACAACACCTGTATTACAACAACATAACAATTACAGACAACACCTGTATTACAACAACATAACAATTACAGACAACACATATTGTATTACAACAACATAACAATTACAGACAACACCTGTATTACAACAACATAACAATTACAGACAACACATATTGTATTACAACAACATAACAATTACAGACAACACCTGTATTACAACAACAACAACAACAACTACAGACAAAACATATTGTATTACAACAACAACTACAACTACAGACAACACATATTGTATTACAACAACAACATAACAATTACAGACAACACATATTGTATTACAACAACAACATAACAATTACAGACAACACATATTGTATTACAACAACAACTACAACTACAGACAACACATATTGTATTACAACAACAACATAACAATTACAGACAACACATATTGTATTACAACAACAACATAACAATTACAGACAACGCATATATATTACAACAACAATTACAGACAACACATATGTATTACAACAACAACATAACAATTACAGACAACACATATGTATTACAACAACATAACAACTACAGACAACACATATTGTATTACAACAACAACAACAACAATTACAGACAACACATATTGTATTACAACAACAACATAACAATTACAGACAACACATATGTATTACAACAACATAACAACTACAGACAACACATATTGTATTACAACAACATAACAACTACAGACAACGCATATATATTACAACAACAATTACAGACAACACATATTGTATTACAACAACAACATAACAATTACAGACAACACATATTGTATTACAACAACAACATAACAATTACAGACAACGCATATATATTACAACAACAATTACAGACAACACATATTGTATTACAACAACAACATAACAATTACAGACAACACATATTGTATTACAACAACAACATAACAATTACAGACAACACATATTGTATTACAACAACAACATAACAATTACAGACAACACATATTGTATTACAACAACAACATAACAATTACAGACAACACACATGTATTACAACAACAACATAAGAGGTAAACAACGCATATATATTACAACAACAATTACAGACAACACACATGTATTACAACAACAACTACAGACAACACATATTGTATTACAACAACAACATAACAATTACAGACAACACATATTGTATTACAACAACAACATAACAATTACAGACAACACATATTGTATTACAACAACAACAATTACAGACAACACATATGTATAACAACAACAACAACATAAGAGGTAAACAACACATATGTATAACAACAACATAAGAGGTAAACAACACAGGAGAGGATAGAAAACCCCTGTGTTCAATGAGCAACAACATCTACATGTAAATCAGGCTGTGAGTCCACGTCCTCACCTGTGGTAGTTGTGACTCAGTTTGAGGGTCTGGAACCCCGTTCTCTATGGGGTGCAGCTGAGACAGCATGACCTTCCTCTGTTCATAGTGGATAAAGATCACCTTGTCCTTCTCTCCTCCTCCTTCCTCTCCCTCTACTTTATTCTCTCCTCCTCCTCTCTTTGTTCCTCCTTTCTTTCCCTCTCCTCCCTTTCCTCCTTTCTCTCCACCACCATCCTCTTTCAGCTCCTTTTCCTGTTGTATCAGCTTCCCATCTACGGCAAGGGCAGAGGGACATTTTATTAGAGATGCACTGCATGATGATAACAACAGAAATATCCACCTTTTGATTAAATATATACAGACATCTGTGTCTCTTTGGATTAAAAAGAGCAGAGTGAATTAAGCTATCTAATTTACAAACTCTTGTTAACTTACTTTTGCTATGAGAAAACAGTGATGCAGTGATGCAGGTCTACAGACAGAACATTCATTTCAGTGTGAGAAAACAGTGATGCACGTCTATAGACAGAACATTCATTTCAGTGTGAGAAAACAGTGATGCACGTCTATAGACAGAACATTCATTTCAGTGTGAGAAAACAGTGATGCACGTCTATAGACAGAACATTCATTTCAGTGTGAGAAAACAGTGATGCACGTCTATAGACAGAACATTCATTTCAGTGTGAGAACACAGTGATGCACGTCTATAGACAGAACATTCATTTCAGTGTGAGAACACAGTGATGCACGTCTATAGACAGAACATTCATTTCAGTGTGAGAAAACAGTGATGCACGTCTATAGACAGAACATTCATTTCAGTGTGAGAACACAGTGATGCACGTCTACAGACAGAACATTCATTTCAGTGTGAGAACACAGTGATGCACGTCTACAGACAGAACATTCATTTCAGTGTGAGAAAACAGTGATGCACGTCTACAGACAGAAAGCCATTCCGTCAATAATTCGATATCAACAGTTGATCTCCAAAGAGAGTGATCTCTGAATCAAAACAAAACACCTTTAATGTTGTTACAAAGTCTGCATCCCAAATAACACCCTATTCCCTACATAGTGCACTACTTTAGACCAGAGCTCTATGACACCCTATTCCCTACATAGTGCACTATTTTAGACCAGAGCTCTATGGCACCCTATTCCCTACATAGTGCACTACTTTAGACCAGAGCTCTATGGCACCCTATTCCCTACATAGTGCACTACTTTAGACCAGAGCTCTATGACGCCCTATTCCCTACATAGTGCACTACATTAGACCAGAGCTCTATGACGCACTATTCCCTACATAGTGCACTACTTTAGACCAGAGCTCTATGGTACCCTATTCCCTACATAGTGCACTACTTTTGACCAGAGCTCTATGGCACCCTATTCCCTACATAGTGCACGACCTTTGACCCGGTTAAAAGTAGTGTCGTGTATAGGGAACAATAGGGGCCACTTGGGATGCAAACGGAGACTTACTCGGGTCCCTTGTGAGGACGTGACACCTGAAGCCTATCTTGCCCATCTCTCTACTGAGCTGGAGCCACTGTCCCTGGGGGAAGATGGTGCTGAGGTCCCTGAGGAAACTCTCCATGCCCTCCTGGCCCTCCTTGGGCATGCTCCACGAGCCCAGCACCGTCAGATCCACCCCACTCTGGCCACGCATCTGGACCAGGGAGAGTGGATAGGAAGGTTAAAACACACACACTCTCTACCTGCTGTATGTACTGTTTGACCTGACACACTGACTTACAGATTTAAAAATATATATATATATTCATATTTAAGGTCAGTTAAGAACACATTCTTATTTACAATGACGGCCTACCGGGGAACAGCGGGTTAACTGCCTTGTTCAAGGGCAGAACGACAGATTTTCACCTTGTCAGCTCTGGGATTCGATCCAGCAACCTTTCAGTTACTGACCCGCCCCTCTAACCATTAGGCTACCTGCCGCCTCGGATACACACTGACTGACACACACACGCTGACTGATACACACACACACTGACTGATACACACACACACTGACTGATACACACACACTGACTGATACACACACACACTGACTGATACACACACACTGACTGATACACACACACTGACTGACACACATACACACTGACTGACACACATACACACTGACTGACACACATACACACTGACTGACACACATACACACTGACTGACACACATACACACTGACTGACACATACACACTGACTGACACATGCACACTGACTGATACACACACGCACACACTCTACCTGGTGGATGTACTGCTTGACCTGTCCAGGGATGAAGGGGTAGTGGATAACAGCTAGCACCACGGCCGAGTTCTGTCCTGGGATCCATCGCCCCACAAGCAGCCCACTGTCTGCCTTGTTACAGCACTGAGGGAAGAATATCTTCAGCACCATGGTGGGACTGGAGGTCAGGGGTCAGAGGTCAGGCACGCTCCTTCAGTCTAACCTCCTGGGGTAGGTGATCACAGGTTAGCCTAGTGTCTTCAGATACCTGCAGAATGGAGAAACATTTTGTGAAGGAAGAAATAATTAGCATACCCATTACCCAGCTACACTAGTTACTAATAATCAGTACCCATTACCCAGCTACACTAGTTACCAATAATCAGTACCCATTACCCAGCTACACTAGTTACCAATAATCAGTACCCATTACCCAGCTACACTAGTTACTAATAATTAGTATACCCATTACCCAGCTACACTAGTTACTAATAATTTGTATACCCATTACCCAGCTACACTAGTTACTAATAATTAGTATACCCATTACCCAGCTACACTAGTTACTAATAATTAGTATACCCATTACCCAGCTACACTAGTTACTAATAATTAGTATACCCATTACCCAGCTATACTAGTTACCAATAATTAGTATACCCATTACCCAGCTATACTAGTTACCAATAATTAGTATACCCAGCTATACTAGTTACCAATAATTAGTACCCATTACCCACCTACACTAGTTCCCCCAAAAATAAGTAACATAGTTAAGGTCTGTATATAGTTTAGTTATACTGTGTATACCAGGGTTTCATCTTGTCACATTGTGAATGTCCTCGTGTGGTGTGAGCCGATGTTGTTTAATAAACATGACCAATAATCAGGAGGGTTGTCAGAGTGACTCACTCCAACTGTTAGCAGACATTTCAATTCAGCAATCAGGACCAGCTGTTTGTTAGTCAACTCAAACGAATCATTGTGGGGCCGCTTCAGTGGAGTTCCGTTGCCTTTGTCCACTGCTGCCCTCTTCGTGTCCTTCAGAATATTGAGCCTTGCATTCGTGTCCATGCCAACCATGCCTGTGGGCTTAACTATTGATTTGGCTGTCGTGCTTTAGTTTCCCGTCACATCTATAACTGCACTATTGCTGCCTAAACTACGTTACATGTTAATATAACATTTAAAACTATTTTGGGCATTAATCGACTGTTTGCAGTATACGTTTGAGACAAAGTGAGACGCTTATTTTTATTAAATGAGCACAAATAGGCCCTAATCGAAGTTAGTGCACACTCCAGCCAGCGTCGGAAGCTGTGCGACACCCGTATCGTATCGTTATCAGTTGTCAAAATAAAATCAACAGCAATCAACAATAGTTTCTGTATATCTCTCTGATGTGATGCATATCTTCAATGTCAGTGATAATATATTCTGCAGGCAGTTATCCACACTGGGCGCACAGTGCAAAGAGACAGACATTAGCTTATGTTAGCTAACTTAGTAACGACTAAATCCGTCTTCAGCTAGTTAACAACATTTCGGCAAATAATATCAAATATTCCATACCTGCAGGGTTGTTTATTTCTATTCGAAGAAAATCTGCTTTTGTCAATATGCTGTCAATACCGTTTCAAACAGATTTGGGATCGTACCGTTACATGATTTACCCTTCAATTGTTAAATTGAAGTTAGCGTCTGTTGGTAGCCATCTTTGTTGTTGATAGACCGTCAACATTTACGCTCCGGTTGGAATATCATTGCAGTAACAAGAGTTCCGGTGGATTGCTGGATGAGATGATGTAGCAGTTCTGTGAATAATCTGAACTAAACCCTCTGTTTGATAGTCATTTCCAGCCACAACAAAAAGCTTGATATTTAGCCTAATAATATCAAAATATAATCATAAAATACTACACTTTATTATGGCCACTGAATTCCACTACCACTGAATATTCTTTAAAAAAATATCCCATCCATTTCTGCCAGTTGAAAAGGACACATTTTTCATTATTACCAAAACGATTGTAATCAAACATATAATCTCATTTCGACTCAATAAGGCAGCCATAATATCAATTTTTTATATATAGTATTACAAAATTTGAAAACATCCCCGTCGAAATGACATTTCTGACCTTCAATGTTCAGACCGTGTTGTTTGCTGTTTGAGGTCATTCTGTTGAATGAAGAACAACTGTAGAGGTGTTATCTTCTCTGAATGACACTGCAGGAAAAGAGCGGGCTGATAAAAGCTTTAGACAAGTAGATATTATGAGTAACCCACATCCACTGTCCATAATATCTTACACCCTTGTGCACACAGCTTGTTCATTTAGACGAGATCTTAATTCCACCTGAAATGTCAAAGAAAGTCACATTTCAGAAGAATAGCCATGTCCTTATGCAGCTTTAGTAGGCTACATTATCGTAATCTGGCACATTTTGGGTGCTTCATTTATTTGGGATGACAGTTGTGGAGGCAGAGATAACACAGACAGGGGAGTGGTCTCAAACAGTAGACTTGTATCAACTTCAAGGGTTGCACTGAGAACAGTAGGCCCACAGATACAGGTTCTATTGGGAAATAAAATACAGCTCTCATCTCATTGTAAAGGTTTTCTAATTTGTACTTTCTTAAAAAAAAAAAAAGATGTATCCCTTATCACGTTACTGTCTGTCATGATTATACTACATTGACCATCAGGCATTGCGACAGGAGAAGTGCTTCTTGGGTAAAAGAGGAAGACAACAAACTCAGGGAAACACGTGGCCAGCCTGTGGTTTAGTGTAATTCAATTCTCGGTTGGTTGAAAATTAACGAAATGTATCTGTCTAAGGATCAGACCGACAAAACCGAAGTCACGTGCATAAGGAATAGAGCAGACGTTATATATGACTTTAAAGTCTCCTTTTTCACTATGGGTCAACTGCCAAATTTCCCATGGAATGTAAGTAGCGGGGCTGCTTGCATGTTGTACTGTAGGGTCTGCGTCATAAATTGAATGTATTTCTTTATTTTTTATTGTTTAGGAAGAGTAAGACATGAATACAGTAATAACATAATTTGTTGTTGTTTTCTACAGTTCCTTGAAAGGGAGCTCGAGAACGACAGCTCATCAGAAATTATTCTAGACATTCTAAAGCAGGTATTGCCTGTCAAAAGCATTATTTTTTTTAAATGTCACACCTATTTAGTTAAATATATAGAAACAGTACATTGGATTACCGAGTTGGAAACCACACTAACAATTACTATGGTCACCTGTTTCCAGACATGCCTTCATCCACTGTGCTGTAAACATCCTCCCTCAGTAAGATATAGGAGACTGTTTCTGTCTCTGCTCATCAAAAGGGTGAGTTCTGATATATTTTTTGTCTGGTATCATTCTGTCAGAAAATTGTTCACTCTTGTACTGGTGCATTTTAAAAAGGCAATTCTTACACGTTTCACATGAATACAATACAGTATAACTATATTATTAAAGCAAACAACAGTAATGTGATGCTTCTCTTCCCTGTGTGCAGCATGAAGCCAGTGGGAAGGAGCCCCTGGATGAGCTCTATGATGCACTGGGTGAAGTCCTGGGGGTAGAGGAGGGGACAGAGTGCTACAAGAGCTATTTACTGGTACTACACACACACACACACCACACTGTATTTAACAGAAGCTGTAGTCTACATTTTCTGCAGACGCTCTTATCCTGAACAACTTCCAGTAGTGAGTGAATACATTGTTTTTGTACTGGTCCCCCGTGGGAATTGAACCCACAACCCTGGCGTTGCAAGCACCACGCTCTACCAGCCGAGCCACACCTCTATTTTATCCTTTAAAATAATACAATTATTATTAAATTCAATATTACTTTAATTAAATATTAATTTTAATATTTACCGTACGTGTGTGTGTGTGTGTGTGTGTGTGTGTAGCCGTGTGGAGAGGCAGTGAGTCTATCAGAGAGTACAGCTGTGATCTCTGAAGGAACTACAGGCCTGGTCACATGGGAGGCAGCTCTTTACCTCGCTGAATGGGCTCTGGAGAACACACACCTCTTCACTGATAGGTTGGTACACTACTGTGTGTGTTCTGTCATTGTGTTCTGTCTGGAGAACACACACCTCTTCACTGATAGGTTGGTACACTACGGTGTGTGTTCCGTCTGGAGAACACACACCTCTTCACTGATAGGTTGGTACACTACTGTGTGTGTTCTGTCTGGAGAACACACACCTCTTCACTGATAGGTTGGTACACTACTGTGTGTGTTCTGTCATTGTGTTCTGTCTACAACTCATACTGTGGTTACTACTCGTAATCTCAATCTGGTGTGTGTTTATTGTGAGTCTCCTCTCCCTGTGTGTGTGTGTGTGTGTGTGTGTGTGTGTGTGTGTGTGTGTGTGTGTGTGAGTGAGTGTCCTCTCCCTGTGTGTGTGTGTGTCCTCTCCCTGTGTGTGTGTGTGTGTGTATCCTCTCCGTGTGTGTGTGTGTGTGTGTGTGTGTGTGTGTGTGTGTGTGTGTGTGTGTGTGTGTGTGTGTCCTCTCCCTGTGTGTGAGTCCTGTCTCTGCTCTCTCCTACAGGACAGTCCTAGAGCTGGGCAGTGGTGTAGGGTTGACTGGTATAGCAGTGTGTAGGTCCTGCAGACCCTCCAGCTACGTGTTCAGTGACTGTCACCTCAGCGTTCTACATAGACTGAGGGACAACGTCCAGCTCAATGGGCTGGACAACCAGAACTCTCCCAGAGTGAGTGTGGAGCATCTGGACTGGGAGGAGGTGACAGAGAAGCAGCTGAGAGAGATCGGAGCCGCCACGGTCATCGCTGCAGGTAGGAACATGGCCTGGCTCTATTCTATTCCATCCGTAAAGCTGAAGATCCTCTTTAAAGGCAATGTTCCCTCTGTCGAGACTTCCTTCACAATAAACACGGCATATGTCAACTCAGTCAGAAATCACCTTTACATGTGTAGACAGATCTCCTGCGGTGCTTTGGCGATATGGATTGAATACAGCCTTTAATTACAACAAAAAGTATATATTTCTCAAAATATATTATTAGTTAGCCAGTTACCTGGCAGTGACCTGGCTGTTACCTGGCAGTTACCTGGCTGTTACCTGGCAGTTACCTGTCTGTTACCTGGCAGTTACCTGGCTGTTACCTGGCTGTTACCTGGCTGTTACCTGGCAGTGACCTGGCTGTTACCTGGCAGTTACCTGGCTGTTACCTGGCAGTTACCTGGCAGTTACCTGTCTGTTACCTGGCAGTTACCTGGCTGTTACCTGGCTGTTACCTGGCAGTTACCTGGCTGTTACCTGGCAGTTACCTGGCAGTGACCTGGTAGTTGTTACCTGGCAGTTACCTGGCTGTTACCTGGTAGTTACCTGGCAGTTACCTGGCAGTTACCTGTCTGTTACCTGGCAGTTACCTGGCTGTAACCTGGCAGTGACCTGGCAGTGACCTGGCAGTTACCTGGCAGTGACCTGGCAGTGACCTGGCAGTGACCTGGCAGTGACCTGGCAGTTACCTGGCAGTTACCTGGCAGTTACCTGGCTGTTACCTGGCTGTTACCTGGCAGTTACCTGGCAGTTACCTGGCTGTTACCTGGTAGTTACCTGGCAGTGACCTGGCAGTGACCTGGCAGTTACCTGGCAGTTACCTGGCTGTTACCTGGCAGTTACCTGGCAGTTACCTGGCTGTAACCTGGCAGTTACCTGGCAGTTACCTGGCTGTTACCTGGCTAACTAATTGATCCAGCTTTCTGCTGGTGAGGGATCAAATGTGTTTCCTAATTCTGTCAGCTGACACACGTCCTGTTGTTTCCTAATTCTATTGTTGTCGGCTGACAATGTCCTGTTGTTTCCTGTGTTATAGACGTAGTTTACGATCCAGATATCATTGGCCGTCTGGTGAAGCTTCTCTCTAAGATCCTGAGGTGTTCGGCCAATGGCAGCCCTCCTGATGTCTACATCTCCTCCACCATCAGAAACCCAGACACATATAACAGTTTTAAACACCAGCTAGGTCAGTACTAAACCTAGAGCGTTGAGAGAACTAATGAAAATAGCTTTACAAGTTGAATGTATCATTAGTAGTAAACCGACTGCTTCAAAGAACAGCTGAGTGAGGAGACTCTCCAACCCCATAGATACTGTAGAGGATGAATCTCAATAGTCTTCCAAGTGGCCTCGTCACCTTGTATGTCGGGTTACAGTAAAGTTCTAGGTGACAACCGATGTAAATAAGGGCTTTATAAATACATGTGATTGATCTAGTCCATCTCCACTGGTCTGGAGAGATCTAATCCTATAGCCTTGGATGAATTCCTTTCCTGATGGATCTATAATTATAAACATCTGAAACTGATGGATCTATAATTATACACCTCTGAAACTGATGGATCTATAATTATACACCTCTGAAACTGATGGATCTATAATTATACACATCTGAAACTGATGGATCTATAATTATACACCTCTGAAACTGATGGATCTATAATTAGACACATCTGAAACTGATGGATCTATAATTATACACCTCTGAAACTGATGGATCTATAATTATACACCTCTGAAACTGATGGATCTATAATTATACACCTCTGAAACTGATGGATCTATAATTATACACCTCTGAAACTGATGGATCTATAATTTTGTTTTTCTCTCCCACAGAAAGTTCTGGAATCCAACATGAGGTCATGACAGGACCAGTGACCCATGTGTTCTTTTACAACAGACAAGCCACCATAGAGATGATCAAACTCTACATATAATAACTGCATCCTATTACCATTGTAAGTGCACTACTTTTGACCAGGGTCCATAGGGCTGTGGTCAAAAGTAGTGCACTAGATAGGGAATAGGGTGCCATTTGGGATGCACACAATATGAGACCAAGCCAGAACCAGATGTGTATTACTGTGTAATAAAGTCTTTATTTACATCAAATATTTACATTGTGTGGAAAATATCCCATTTATACATTTTTTTAATTTAAACCTTTATTTCACTAGGTAAGAACAAATTCTTATTTTCAATGACGGCCTAGGAACAGTGGGTTAACTGCCTTGTTCAGGGGCAGAGCGACAGATTTGTACCTTGTCAGCTCGGGGGTTTGAACTTGCAACCTTCCGGTTACTAGCCCAACGCTCTAACCACTCTAACCACCCTGCCACCTCTACACTCTAACCACTAGGCTACCCTGCCGCCCCGTGTTGTTTAAGAGGAGAATCAAAACGGCCTGGAATGAAGAGATCCACAGAAGTAGAGAGAGAAATGGGGAGAGAGAGAGAGCAGAGGAAAGACTAGCCTGATGTAACGATCTCTCTTTCCGACAGGTCCTCAAAGTGGACCTGCAGTTGGTAGCAGGTAGCCTAGCGGTTCAGAGCAGGTAGCCTAATGGTTCAGGGCAGGTAGCCTAGCGGTTCAGGGCAGGTAGCCTAGCGGTTCAGAGCAGGGAGCCTAGCGGTTCAGAGCAGGTAGCCTAGCGGTTCAGAGCAGGTAGCCTAGTGGTTCAGAGCAGGTAGCCTAGCGGTTCAGAGCAGGTAGCCTAGCGGTTCAGAGCAGGTAGCCTAGCGGTTCAGAGCAGGTAGCCTAGCGGTTAAGAGGATTGGGCCAGAAACCTAAAAGTCGCTGGTTTGAATCCCCGAGCAGTCTAGGTGAAACATCTGTAGATGTGCCCTTGAACAAAGCACTTAACCCTAATTTATCCTGTAAGTCGTTCTGGATAAGAGCGTCTGTTAAACTGTTCAAGATTGGAGGCTCAAGAAGTGGGTTTGAGACGGAGCGAAGATGTAGAGAGGGGATGAGTCAGCTGCTGTAAAGAGGTCTGTCTAACAGGGGAGTCAGGGTGCAGTGAGGAGAGGCAGGACGTTCTGGTCCCAGTTCTGGTCCCACCGCTGCCCCCCACTGGCCCGGAGGTTCCTCCTGAACCGACCCAGTTTGCCCTCATCCTCACAACCAGGGAAGTCCCACAGAAGAGACTGGAGAGACACAACACAGGTTTTATAAAACGGGTAGATTGGATCCTGTCTAAAACAGCCATGTGTATATCAGACCATATACCACTGTCACAGGAACTGGTTACAATCAGATAAGACAGAATATACTTTAGAAAAGATGGCAGTTGACAGGATCATACCACTGGGAAGTGATGTGGTATAAATCAGGGGTTTCTGTATCTCCTCAGCTGAACAGTAGTAGTATATGACTGTACCTTGAGCTGTCCAGAAAGTTCCTCAGCTGAACAGTAGTAGTATATGACTGTACCTTGAGCTGTCCAGATAGTTCCTCAGAGTCTTTGAAGATCAACCCGTTCTCCTCGTGTTTCACCAGCTCATGTAGACTACAGAGGAGAATATAACAGGGTTAACAACAGAGACTGACAACACAGGAGAATATAACAGAGAGACTGACAACACAGGAGAATATAACAGAGAGACTGACAACACAGGAGAATATAACAGAGAGACTGACAACACAGGAGAATATAACAGAGAGACTGACAACACAGGAGAATATAACAGAGAGACTGACAACACAGGAGAATATAACAGAGAGACTGACAACACAGGAGAATATAACTGAGTTAGATCCACATTAAACACAGCACAGGAAACTCAGTCCAAAACAGATCAGATCAGCACATAGCCTCTCTGCATGGGGGTAGAAGGTGACTGTTGACCCAGGGTTTAGAGTACTCCCTCAGCAGTAGAAGGTGACTGGTGACCCAGGGTTTAGAGTACTCCCTCAGCAGTAGAAGGTGACTGTTGACCCAGGGTTTAGAGTATTCCCTCAGCAGTAGAAGGTGACCCAGGGTTTAGAGTATTCCCTCAGCAGTAGAAGGTGACCCAGGGTTTAGAGTATTCCCTCAGCAGTAGAAGGTGACCCAGGGTTTAGAGTACTCCCTCAGCAGTAGAAGGTGACCCAGGGTTTAGAGTACTCCCTCAGCAGTAGAAGGTGATAGTACAGACAGTGTGTGTGGACATGGTATCAGAAGGTGCCTGTTAAAGAGTCCTGTCTCACCAGTAGAAGTGGATGGCACAGACAGGCAGACAGCAGCCAAACATGTCCACCACCTTCATAGGCAGGTCCAGACCACTGGACGACTTATGGAGACAAACACCCAGATCTGCTGAGCCTGGGACAGGGAGAACATTCAGAACATCAGTGTATATATATATATATATATATATATATATATATATATATATACACACACACACACACACACACACACACACACACACACACACACACACACTAACCTAGCAGAACAGGGTAGTCCTCTGCCTCCAGCCATGGAGTACAGATCTTCACGTGCTCAAAGCTCAGGGTGTCGATCAGCTTCCTGTAGTGGTCCTTCTGAGGACCCTTACCTGGTCTCACACACACACACACAGGGAATTGAAACAACACGTATCTAGGGTTAACAGTATAGGACCGACAAGAATTGTAAAGGTTTTTCTCAGTTGGTTTAATCTGGCAACAACAGGTTAGTTGATAATGTCATTGTTTTGTGAGGATTCTCAATCAAATCACATTTATTCCTAAGGCCCCTTTTCACATCAGCATTTGACAAAAAAAACACTGCGTTTACACAGGCAGCTCAATTCTGATATTTTGCCCAATTATTTGACAAAAGACTTGATCTGATTGGTCAAAAGACTTGATCTGATTGGACAAAAGACTTGATGTGATTGGACAAAAGACTTGATCTGATTGGTCAAAAGACTTGATCTGATTGGACAAAAGACCAAATCATACGTAGCATTTCAAAGTGCTTTACTGTAATCCGGTGGCAGGTAGCCTAGTGGTTAGAGCGTAGGACTAGTAACCGGAAGGTTGCAAGTTCAAACCCCCGAGCTGACAAGGTACAAATCTGTCGTTCTGCCCCTGAACAGGCAGTTAACCCACTGTTCCTAAGGGGCCATCATTGAAAATAAGAATTTGTTCTTAACTGACTTGCCTAGTTAAATAAAGGTAAAATAAATTTTAAAAACAGACTGGCAGCAGTACACTGTCATCACTATAGTTACCTGTGACCACACAGACTGGCAGCAGTACACTGTCATCACTATAGTTACCTGTGACCATAAAGACTGGCAGCAGTTACCTGTGACCATAAAGACTGGCAGCAGTACACTGTCATCACTATAGTTACCTGTGACCACACAGACTGGCAGCAGTACACTGTCAACACTATAGTTACCTGTGACCATAAAGACTGGCAGCAGTACACTGTCAACACTATAGTTACCTGTGACCACACAGACTGGCAGCAGTATACTGTCAACACTATAGTTACCTGTGATGACACAGACCAGCGAGGGAAGAGAGGCTCCTGCTTTCACAAACCCCTCGTAGTCTGGTAGAGAAAACACACAAGGTTAATACAAGGGCTTGTATGCCAAACAGCACCCTACTCTGCACTACCTTTTGGAGGGAGGGTGGATGGAAGGGAGGATGGGTGGATGGATGGATGGATGGATGGGTGGGAGGAAGGATGGATGGGAAAAAGGATGGATGGATGGATGGGAGGAAGGATGGATGGATGGGAGGAAGGATGGATGGATGGGAGGAAGGATGGAAGGGTGGGAGGAAGGATGGATGGGTGGGAGGAAGGATGGATGGGAGGAAGGATGGATGGATGGATGGATGGATGGATGATGGATGGATGGATGGATGGGAGGAAGGAAGGATGGATAGGAGGATGGATAGATGGGAGAAAGGATGGATGGGAGGAAGGATGGGTGGGAGGAAGGATGGATGGATGGGAGGATGGATGGGAGGAAGGATGGATGGGAGGGAGGATGGGAGGAAGGATGGATTGATGGGAGGGAGGATGGGAGGATGGATGGATGGATGGATGGATGGGAGGAAGGATAGATGGGAGGATGGATGGGAGGAAGGATGGATGGGAGGGAGGATGGGAGGAAGGATTGATTGATGGGAGGAAGGATGGATGGGAGGGAGGATAGATGGATGCGAGGGAGGATGGGAGGGAGGGAGGGAGGGAGGGAGGGAGGGAGGGAGGGAGGGAGGGAGGGAGGGAGGGAGGGAGGGAGGGAGGGAGGATAGATGGATGGGAGGGAGGATGGATGGATGGGAGGAAGGATGGGAGGGAGGATGGATGGATGGGAGGGAGGAAGGGAGGATGGATGGATGGGAGGGAGGATGGGTGGATGGGAGGAAGGATGGATGGGAGGGAGGATGGATGGATGGATAGATGGGAGGGAGGAAGGGAGGATGGATGGATGGGAGGATGGATGGATGGATGGAGGAAGGATGGATGGGAGGGAGGATGGATGGATGGGAGGGAGGGAGGATGCATGGGAGGGAGGATGGATGGATGGATGGATGGATGGATGGATGGATGGATGGGAGGGAGGGAGGATGGATGGATGGATGGGAGGGAGGATGGATGGATGGATGGATGGGAGGATGGATGCTCTTTAAAATGGGGCCCAACTGCAGATGGTAATGATTACCTTCCAGAGCCTTCAGCAGAATGGAGAAGTCCTCATCCTCTGTTGAACACAGACAGGGGAAACAGTGAGACACCCTAACAAGTGTTTACACTTGACAGCTGTGTGTACTTACATTGTACACGTGTCAACTAAACACATAAAATACAATCCTGGCTCTAACACAGGAAACCTCGAGTCTGATCCCCATCCTGACCTGACTCCAAACAGAATGTAATCCCCATCCTGACCTGACTCCAAACAGAATGTAATCTGGCTCTAGCCTGATCCCCATCCTGACCTGACTCCAAACAGAATGTAATCTGGCTCTAGCCTGATCCCCATCCTGACCTGACTCCTAACAGAATGTAATCTGGCTCTAGACTGATCCCCATCCTGACCTGACTCCTAACAGAATGTAATCTGGCTCTAGTCTGATCCCCATCCTGACCTGACTCCAAACAGAATATAATCCCCATCCTGACCTGACTCCAAACAGAATGTAATCTGGCTCTAATCTGATCCCCATCCTGACCTGACTCCTAACAGAATGTAATCTGTCTCTATTCTGATCCCCATCCTGACCTGACTCCAAACAGAATATAATCTGGCTCTAGTCTGATTCCCATCCTGACTTGACTCCTAACAGAATGTAATCTGGCTCTAGTCTGATCCCCATCCTGACCTGACTCCTAACAGAATGTAATCTGTCTCTATTCTGATCCCCATCCTGACCTGACTCCAAACAGAATATAATCTGTCTCTAGACTGATCCCCATCCTGACCTGACTCCTAACAGAATGTAATCTGGCTCTAGTCTGATCCCCATCCTGACCTGACTCCAAACATAATATAATCCCCATCCTGACCTGACTCTTAACAGAATGTAATCTGGCTCTAATCTGATCCCCATCCTGACCTGACTCCAAACAGAATATGATCCCCATCCTGACCTGACTCCTAACAGAATGTAATCTGGCTCTAGTCTGATCCCCATCCTGACCTGACTTCAAACAGATTGTAATCTGGCTCTAGCCTGATCCCCATCCTGACCTGACTCCTAACAGAATGTAATCTGGCTCTAGCCTGATCCCCATCCTGACCTGACTCCTAACAGAATGTAATCTGGCTCTAATCTGATCCCCATCCTGACCTGACTCCAAACAGAATATGATCCCCATCCTGACCTGACTCCTAACAGAATGTAATCTGGCTCTAGTCTGATCCCCATCCTGACCTGACTCCAAACAGAATATAATCTGGCTCTAGTCTGATTCCCATCCTGATTTGACTCCTAACAGAATGTAATCTGGCTCTAGTCTGATCCCCATCCTGACCTAACTCCAAACAGAATATAATCCCCATCCTGACCTGACTCCAAACAGAATGTAATCAGGCTCTAGTCTGATCCCCATCCTGACTTGACTCCAAACAGAATGTAATCAGGCTCTAGTCTGATCCCCATCCTGACCTGACTCCTAACATAATGTAATCTGGCTCTAGTCTGATCCCCATCCTGACCTGACTCCTAACAGAATGTAATCAGGCTCTAGTCTGATCCCCATCCTGACCTGACTCCTAACAGAATGTAATCTGGCTCTAATCTGATCCCCATCCTGACCTGACTCCAAACAGAATATGATCCCCATCCTGACCTGACTCCTAACAGAATGTAATCTGGCTCTAGTCTGATCCCCATCCTGACCTGACTCCAAACAGAATATAATCTGGCTCTAGTCTGATTCCCATCCTGATTTGACTCCTAACAGAATGTAATCTGGCTCTAGTCTGATCCCCATCCTGACCTAACTCCAAACAGAATATAATCCCCATCCTGACCTGACTCCAAACAGAATGTAATCAGGCTCTAGTCTGATCCCCATCCTGACTTGACTCCAAACAGAATGTAATCAGGCTCTAGTCTGATCCCCATCCTGACCTGACTCCTAACATAATGTAATCTGGCTCTAGTCTGATCCCCATCCTGACCTGACTCCTAACAGAATGTAATCAGGCTCTAGTCTGATCCCCATCCTGACCTGACTCCTAACAGAATGTAATCTGGCTCTAGTCTGATCCCCATCCTGACCTGACTCTTCACAGAATGTAATCTGGCTCTAGTCTGATCCCCATCCTGACCTGACTCCTAACAGAATGTAATCTGGCTCTAGTCTGATCCCCATCCTGACCTGACTCCAAACAGAATATGATCCCCATCCTGACCTGACTCTTAACAGAATGTAATCTGGCTCTAATCTGATCCCCATCCTGACCTGACTCCAAACAGAATATGATCCCCATCCTGACCTGACTAATAACAGAATGTAATCTGGCTCTAGTCTGATCCCCATCCTGACCTGACTCCTAACAGAATGTAATCTGGCTCTAGTCTGATCCCCATCCTGACCTGACTCTTAACAGAATGTAATCTGGCTCTAGTCTGATCCCCATCCTGACCTGACTCCTAACAGAATGTAATCTGGCTCTAGTCTGATCCCCATCCTGACCTGACTCCAAACAGAATATAATCCCCATCCTGACCTGACTCTTAACAGAATGTAATCTGGCTCTAATCTGATCCCCATCCTGACCTGACTCCAAACAGAATATGATCCCCATCCTGACCTGACTCCTAACAGAATGTAATCTGGCTCTAGTCTGATCCCCATCCTGACCTGACTCCAAACAGAATATAATCCCCATCCTGACCTGACTCCTAACAGAATGTAATCTGGCTCTAGTCTGATCCCCATCCTGACCTGACTCCTAACAGAATGTAATCTGGCTCTAGTCTGATCCCCATCCTGACCTGACTCCTGACAGAATGTAAACTGGCTCTAGACTGATCCCCATCCTGACCTGACTCCTAACAGAATATAATATGTCTCTAGTCTGATCCCCATCCTGACCTGACTCCTAACAGAATGTAAACTCGCACGATCAGGATGTTTGGACGAGGCTAGAACTGCTCTCGAGGTAAGAAAAACAATTTAGATTGGGGTAAAAATCCAGAAAAACTTCCCATTTAAACTGAATAAAATGCAGAGTCTCCTGCTGCTTATGAAATGGCACCCTATTCCCTATGTAGTGCACAACTTTTGACCAGAGCCCTATGGAGAATAGGGTGCCATTTGGGACTCAAACTGTGGCTGTGGGGTACTGACCGGTCCAGCTGGTGCTGCTGATCAGTAGGGCAGGTCGACCTGAGGTCAAAGTCACAGAAAGGTCACTGGGGTCACGACATGTAAACGCTGTTCTCTCTGTCACGTCACCAGGTCGCTCACCACTGTAACAGACACAGGGGTTATAACATGTGTTATGACATGTCTATGATCGTGTAATATATATTTTTATGATAGTTCTTTATCTCTCCAATATAAACAGAAATCAAGAGGATAACTGTAGTACAGGCCCTGTGTTCCTCCAGGAACCAAGAGGATAACTATAGTACAGGCCCTGTGTTCCTCCAAGAACCAAGAGGATAACTTTAGTGAGGGATAGTCTTGGCCAGCCTCGTCAACAGACTATACTGGACTCACCAGACCCGGAACTGAGGAATAGTCTTGGCCAGCCTCATGAACAGCTGGTGCTTTAGGTCTACTGAAGTCTCCTTGAAGATAGCAGGTGGCTTGTCATACAATGTGGTCGCCCTATAGGAGGAGAATAAGACAGGTGGGATTAGTCATGACCAAGGGGTTAGTTAAGACCAAGGGATTAGTCATGACCAAGGGGTTAGTTAAGACCAAGGGGTTAGTCATGACCAAGGGGTTAGATAGGGATAGGGGGGATAGATTCAGACTCCCCACTGCATCTGTCTGTCTATCCGTCCGTCTATCTGTGTCTCTCCGTCCGTCTATCTGTGCCTATCTGTACGTCTGTCTCTCCGTACGTCTATCTGTGTCTGTCTGTACGTCTGTCTGTCTCTCCGTCTATCTGTGTCTGTCTGTACGTCTGTCTGTCTCTCCGTCTATCTGTGTCTGTCCGTCTATCTGTGTCCGTCGTCTGTCCGTCTATCTGTGTCTGTCTGTATGTCCGTCCGTCGTCTGTACGTCTATCTGTGTCTGTCTGTATGTCCGTCCGTCGTCTGTACGTCTATCTGTGTCTGTCTGTATGTCCGTCCGTCGTCTGTACGTCTATCTACAGTGCCTTGCGAAAGTATTCGGCCCCCTTGAACTTTGCGACCTATTGCCACATTTCAGGCTTCAAACATAAAGATATAAAACTGTATTTTTTTTGTGAAAAATCAACAACAAGTGGGACACAATCATGAAGTGGAACGACATTTATTGGATATTTCAAACTTTTTTAACAAATCAAAAACTGAAAAATTGGGCGTGCAAAATTATTCAGCCCCTTTACTTTCAGTGCAGCAAACTCTCTCCAGAAGTTCAATGAGGATCTCTGAATGATCCAATGTTGACCTAAATGACTAATGATGATAAATACAATCCACCTGTGTGTAATCAAGTCTCCGTATAAATGCACCTGCACTGTGATAGTCTCAGAGGTCCGTTAAAAGCGCAGAGAGCATCATGAAGAACAAGGAACACACCAGGCAGGTCCGAGATACTGTTGTGAAGAAGTTTAAAGTCGGATTTGGATACAAAAATATTTCCCAAGCTTTAAACATCCCAAGGAGCACTGTGCAAGCGATAATATTGAAATGGAAGGAGTATCAGACCACTGCAAATCTACCAAGACCTGGCCGTCCCTCTAAACTTTCAGCTCATACAAGGAGAAGACTGATCAGAGATGCAGCCAAGAGGCCCATGATCACTCTGGATGAACTGCAGAGATCTACAGCTGAGGTGGGAGACTCTGTCCATAGGACAACAATCAGTCGTTTATTGCACAAATCTGGCCTTTATGGAAGAGTGGCAAGAAGAAAGCCATTTCTTAAAGATAGCCATAAAAAGTGTTGTTTAAAGTTTGCCACAAGCCACCTGGGAGACACACCAAACATGTGGAAGAAGGTGCTCTGGTCAGATGAAACCAAAATTGAACTTTTTGGCAACAATGCAAAACGTTATGTTTGGCGTAAAAGCAACACAGCTCATCACCCTGAACACACCATCCCCACTGTCAAACATGGTGGTGGCAGCATCATGGTTTGGGCCTGCTTTTCTTCAGCAGGGA
The DNA here is from genome assembly GCF_013265735.2 of Oncorhynchus mykiss. NCBI lineage: Eukaryota > Metazoa > Chordata > Actinopteri > Salmoniformes > Salmonidae > Oncorhynchus > Oncorhynchus mykiss. The sequence continues at coordinate 71,667,043 of NC_048577.1, forward strand.
CAGGGAAGATGGTTAAAATTGATGGGAAGATGGATGGAGCCAAATACAGGACCATTCTGGAAGAAAACCTGATGGAGTCTGCAAAAGACTTGAGACTGGGACAGAGATTTGTCTTCCAACAAGACAATGATCCAAAACATAAAGCAAAATCTACAATGGAATGGTTCAAAAATAAACATATCCAGGTGTTAGAATGGCCAAGTCAAAGTCCAGACCTGAATCCAATCGAGAATGTGTGGAAAGAACTGAAAACTGCTGTTCACAAATGCTCTCCATCCAACCTCACTGAGCTCGAGCTGTTTTGCAAGGAGGAATGGGAAGAAATTTCAGTCTCTCGATGTGCAAAACTGATAGAGACATACCCCAAGCGACTTACAGCTGTAATCGCAGCAAAAGGTGGCGCTACAAAGTATTAACTTAAGGGGGCTGAATAATTTTGCACGCCCAATTTTTCAGTTTTTGATTTGTTAAAAAAGTTTGAAATATCCAATAAATGTCGTTCCACTTCATGATTGTGTCCCACTTGTTGTTGATTCTTCACAAAAAAATACAGTTTTATATCTTTATGTTTGAAACCTGAAATGTGGCAAAAGGTCGCAAAGTTCAAGGGGGCCGAATACTTTCGCAAGGCACTGTATCTACGGATGGATTGATTGACAGACGGATGTTGACAGTAAAACAATCCTTACCTGATGTTCCAGTTGTTCTGGAGGTCTTCCTTCATAGCGTTGGTGACACAAAGGTTATGGCTGGAGAATCGCCCAAACAACTGCTCATACCTGCCAGAGACAGGAACATGGGTCCTATTCATTAATGCACACCGTAGCTAAACAGTCTGCAACAATTTATTGGACAAATTCCGGTAGGTCCCTCCCTGATCTGCCCGTTTAGTTCCCACTGAAGAAGACCATGTTCATGCAAAGCTGTAGATACATTCAGAAAGTATTCAGACCCCTTGACTTTTTCCACATTTGTTACAGAGATGGTTGTCCTTCTGGAAGGGTGTCCCATCTCCACAGAGGAACTCTAGAGCTCTGTCAGAGTGACCATCGGGTTCTTGGTCACCTCGATGACCAGGGCCCTTCTCCCCTGATTGCTCAGTTTGGCCGGGCGACCAGGAAGAGTTTTGGTTGTTCCAAACTTCTTCCACTAAGAATGATGGAGCCCACTGTGTTCTTGGGGACCTTCAATGCTGCAGACATGGTACCCTTCCCCAGATCTGTGCCTCGACACAATCCTGTCTCAGAGCTCTACGGACATGCTCGGACATGCACTGTCAACTGTAGGACCTTGTATAGACAGGTGTGTGCCTTTCCAAATCATGTCCAATCAATTGAATTTACCACAGGTGGACTCCAATCAAGTTGTAGAAACATCTCAAGGATGACCAATGGAAACAGGATGCACCTGATCTAAAATTCAAGTCTCATAGCAAAGGGTCTGAATACTTGTGTAAATACATTTTGTTTGTTTGTACATTTGCAACATTTTCCCAAAAACTATTTTTGCTTTGTCATTATGGGGTATTGTGATGTCATTATGGGGTATTGTGATGTCATTATGGGGTATTGTGTTTAATCCATTTTAGAATAAGGCTGTAATGTAACAAAATGTGGAGAAGGGGAAGGGGTCTGAATACTTTCCGAATGCACTGTATTGAATAGGGATCTATTTGGGACTCTCAGCCATGGTGATGTTACTGACCACTGTGCCAGCCTGACGATGGGGTGGTCCGGGCCGTGTGAGAGGGCCATGATGGTGTAGCCGTAGTTGTGCCAGTCAATGATGAACCTGGATCCTCTCAGACCACACACCAGCCATGTCACCACTATACTGGGCAGTCCTGGAGGATTCTGGGAGAGGAAAAGGTCAATAACACACCAGCCACGTCACCACTATACTGGGCAGTCCTGGAGGATTCTGGGGGAGGAGAGGTCAATAACACACCAGCCACGTCACCACTATACTGGGCAGTCCTGGAGGATACTGGGGGAGGAAGAGCTCAATAACACACCAGCCACGTCACCACTATACTGGGCAGTCCTGGAGGATTCTGGGGGAGGAAGAGGTCAATAACACACCAGCCACGTCACCACTATACTGGGCAGTCCTGGAGGATTCTGGGGGAGGAGAGGTCAATAACACACCAGCCACGTCACCACTATACTGGGCAGTCCTGGAGGATTCTGGGGGAGGAAGAGCTCAATAACACACCAGCCATGTCACCACTATACTGGGCAGTCCTGGAGGATTCTGGGGGAGGAAGAGGTCAATAACACACCAGACACGTCACCACTATACTGGGCAGTCCTGGAGGATTCTGGGGGAGGAAGAGGTCAATAACACACCAGCCACGTCACCACTATACTGGGCAGCCCTGGAGGATTCTGGGGGAGGAGAGGTCAATAACACACCAGCCACGTCACCACTATACTGGGCAGTCCTGGAGGATTCTGGGGGAGGAAGAGCTCAATAACACACCAGCCATGTCACCACTATACTGGGCAGTCCTGGAGGATTCTGGGGGAGGAAGAGGTCAATAACACACCAGACACGTCACCACTATACTGGGCAGTCCTGGAGGATTCTGGGGGAGGAAGAGGTCAATAACACACCAGCCACGTCACCACTATACTGGGCAGCCCTGGAGGATTCTGGGGGACGGAGAGGTCAATAACACACCAGCCATGTCACCACTATACTGGGCAGTCCTGGAGGATTCTGGGGGAGGGGACAAGTACAACTGAACAGAATAGAATGAATAGAATAAGAATAGAAGTAGATTAGAATTTAAAGAAGTAGGATAGAATACAATAGAACAGAATAGAATGAATGGAATTTAAAGAAGTAGGATAGAATACAATAGAACAGAATAGAATGAATGGAATTTAAAGAAGTAGATTAGAATTTAAAGAAGTAGGATAGAATACAATAGAACAGAATAGAATGAATGGAATTTAAAGAAGTAGGATAGAATACAATAGAACAGAATAGAATGAATGGAATAAGAATAGAAGTAGAATATAATTTAAATAAGTAGAACACAATAGAACAGAATAGAATGAATGGAATAAGAATAGAAGTAGAATATAATTTAAATAAGTAGAACACAATAGAACAGAATAGAATGAATAGAATAGAATGGCAGGTCAGGTCCTTAATAAACACTATTAAAACCAACATTAAATTCACCCTTTACTAAAGCAAAACACATTAACAGCATCCTAACAGTTGTTTTGGTAGGAAATCACAGCAGTATCTGTAGATGTCTCAGGACACAAACAGCATCCTAACTGTTGTTTTGGGGGGAAATCACAGCAGTATCTGTAGATGTCTCAGGACACAAACAGCATTTTAACAGTTGTTTTGGGGGAAATCACAGCAGTATCTGTAGATGTCTCAGGACACAAACAGCATCCTAACAGTTGTTTTGGGGGGAAATCACAGCAGTATCTGTAGATGTCTCTGGACATATGACATGATAGGTTACAGAACAGAACAGAATAAATGAAAGTTCACAGGTTTTTCTGTAAGTTCGTACAGTCAATAAGTAGGAATGTTTACATTATGTTTATTGTATTGTAGTAGAAACACCTGCATGAGAATATAGGACACACACACACACACACACACACACACACACAGCAGTGTGTATTGTAGAACTATACCTGCATGAGAATATGGGACTGGACATCAGTCTTCAATAACACCAGGAGAAGCTGCAGGGACTGGAGAATCACCTTGGTAACATAGCTCACCATCCTAGGACCCACTGGAAACAGACAGACAGATGGATTTTCGTCTCAGTGCTCTCTGGTAGTGGCTCTCAGAACCAGGCGATATTATGGCATAGATTCAAGACCTAACTACTGTTATACAACCAGTGATTAGTAATGGAATAAATATTCGGTAATATGGAATAAATAAATATAATATAGTAAGTAATATAGTATACATATACAGTAATATAGTATACATATACAGTAATATAGTATACATATACAGTAATGTAGTATACGTAACCAGTAATATAGTATACGTAACCAGTAATATAGTATACGTAACCAGTAATATGGTATATATATATACAGTAATATAGTATACATATACAGTAATATGGTATACATATACAGTAATATAGTATACATATACAGTAATATAGTATACATGTACAGTAATATAGTATACATATACAGTAATATGGTATACATATACAGTAATATAGTATACATATACAGTAATATGGTATACATATACAGTAATATAGTATACATATACAGTAATATAGTATACATATACAGTAATATAGTATACATATACAGTAATATGTTATACATATACAGTAATATGGTATACATATACAGTAATATAGTATACATATACAGTAATATGGTATACATATACAGTAATATAGTATACATATACAGTAATATGGTATACATATACAGTAATATGGTATACATATACAGTAATATAGTATACATATACAGTAATATAGTATACATATACAGTAATATAGTATACATATACAGTAATATAGTATACATATATGGTATCAATAAATATATGGTAATATGGTATACGTAACCAGTAATATGGTATACATATACAGTAATATAGTATACATATACAGTGATATAGTATACAGTAATATAGTATACATATATGGTATCAATAAATATATGGTAATATGGTATAAATATACGGTAATATAGTATACATACACAGTAATATAGTATACATATACAGTAATATAGTATACATATACAGTGATATAGTATACATATACAGTAATATAGTATACATATACAGTAATATAGTATAAATATAGTATACATATCAATAAATATATGGTAATATGGTATAAATATACGGTAATATGGCATAAATATACGGTCATGGTAAATGCTGTAAACTCCTTTCCAGATCAGTTCCAGTACCTTGGAGTCCTTTAAGTTCTGTGATTGGGATGATTGTGATCCTCTCATCTCCAATCACATCCTGATGAGGCTTGGTACCTGACAATAACCACAACATGTCGTCACAGTAGAGAAGAATAGTCAGAAGGGCTCGAGTTGGCAAGAGCACAAACACATCTGGGACCCGGCCAGCAGGGAGGCCACAAATGAAAGTATAGCTCCATGCTTATTTGTACATATAACACAATCAATCTATTCATTTACCAGGGAATCCAACAAACGTTACGCTGTAGCCGTGTTTGCTGAGTGAAAGGGCATGGTACTGCATGCGAGGGCTGCGTCCGATATCCCCCAGAACCAGCACACATACACGCCGCTCCGTCAACGCGTCTCTTCTCCGTAACTTCCACAATAACTGGGACACCAACACGGCAGTAACAGTAACGGAGACCAGTGTCCATAGTGCATTTAAAGTGGTCAGGTAAAACCCTGCCAGTAATGCGAAACCTATCAGTGAAATTGTCGCTAGGGTCATAGATGCACCGGCATCCGCCATGTTTGTTGTGACTGATGACGTGTCTCGGTGTGACGTGCCGGGGGAGGAGGGGTTCAACTGGGATTTAAAGGTACCGTGCACCTACGGTGTAATCATTAGACCAAACGTTTGTTCAACTAAAACGAAAGTCTCTAATGCACAAAATCAGGTACCCCCTCCCCCCACCGTTACGTTCCGTTTGCTTCCATTCAAGAAATGTTTTCCCATATAATTGTATTTTACATTTCGGGACTCGTGCCGCGTTCAAAACAACTGTGAATCTCCGATTTCCGACTTCAGTGCGTTCCCGACAACTTGGAACTCGTAAAAAAACGAGCTCTGACTGGTAAAATTCTATAGAACAATGCAAACAGGAACCATGTGTACATATTGAAGATAAATACTCTTAAGAGAATGGAAGAATCAAATGCTTTATTATTTAAAAATGGACAAAAAATCTGGCTACAGCTACAAACACCATAACACAATCTGAAGTCATATTGGGTCTTACAAGCATTGGAAACAGTGGATGAAACCAATGGCTATTGATTATGAGAATAAATAAGAAACAACGTAATAAATAAATCAAATATTGAACAAATATGTAGAAGTACTGATAGGGTGGCAACATGTGGGTATGAATGAGCAAGTGTGGTGTCATTAACATTTGTCGAGTTTTATGCTGCTGTTTTTTTACAAATCTTTTTCAATTTTGACTGTTGTGCAATAATTCCTTGCATAGTCATGCCGAGTGTTTTGTATCTATGTATGTCTAAATGTTCAATTAATTTTTTTATTAATTTGATTAATAATTACAATTGTTTAATTAAAACGTTTTGCCAACAGAATCGGCATAATGAATATGCCCCTGTTTGTTAGAGTGACTGGACCCGGACCACTGGACACAGACTGATACAACGATGTTACAATGTAACAACTCTTAGAGGAAAATGTGCTGAATAGAACCAAAAAGGCTTCTGTGGCTGTCACAATGGGAGAACCCTTTGAAGAACCCTTTTGGTTCCAGGTAGAACCCTATTGGTTCCAGGTAGAACCCTATTGGTTCCAGGTAGAACCCTATTGGGTTCCTGGTAAACCCCTTTCCCAAGAGGGTTGTACATGGAACCCAAAATGGGGACAGTTGAAGAACCTGTTTGAATACCTTTTTTCTAAAAAGTGTAGCCGACCAGTGATGATTAATTACTGTAACTACAGAGACTCTATTAAACTACAGGTACTACAGAGACTATATTAAACTACAGGTACTATAGAGATTATATTAAACTACCGGTACTATAGAGACTCTATTAAACTACAGGTACTATAGAGACTCTATTAAACTACCGGTACTACAGAGACTCTATTAAACTACCGGTACTACAGAGACTCTATTAAACTACAGGTACTATAGAGACTCTATTAAACTACAGGTACTATAGAGACTCTATTAAACTACAGGTACTATAGAGACTCTATTAAACTACAGGTACTATAGAGACTCTATTAAACTACAGGTACTACAGAGACTCTATTAAACTACAGGTACTACAGAGACTCTATTAAACTACCGGTACTATAGAGATTCTATTAAACTACCGGTACTATAGAGACTCTATTAAACTACAGGTACTATGTAACTATATGACTGTAACTATAGAGACTCTATTAAACTACAGGTACTATAGAGACTCTATTAAACTACCGGTACTATAGAGATTCTATTAAACTACCGGTACTATAGAGACTCTATTAAACTACAGGTACTATGTAACTATATGACTGTAACTATAGAGACTCTATTAAACTACAGGTACTATGTAACTATATGACTGTAACTATAGAGATTCTATTAAACTACAGGTACTATAGAGACTCTATTAAACTACAGGTACTATAGAGACTCTATTAAACTACCGGTACTATAGAGATTCTATTAAACTACCGGTACTATAGAGACTCTATTAAACTACAGGTACTATAGAGACTCTATTAAACTACAGGTACTATGTAACTATATTGCTGTAACTACAGAGACTCTATTAAACTACCGGTACTACAGAGACTCTATTAAACTACAGGTACTATAGAGATTATATTAAACTACAGGTACTACAGAGACTCTATTAAACTACAGGTACTACAGAGACTCTATTAAACTACCGGTACTATAGAGATTCTATTAAACTACCGGTACTATAGAGACTCTATTAAACTACAGGTACTACAGAGACTCTATTAAACTACCGGTACTACAGAGATTCTATTAAACTACAGGTACTACAGAGACTCTATTAAACTACAGGTACTATAGAGACTCTATTAAACTACAGGTACTACAGAGACTCTATTAAACTACCGGTACTACAGAGACTCTATTAAACTACAGGTACTATAGAGACTCTATTAAACTACAGGTACTACAGAGACTCTATTAAACTACAGGTACTATAGAGACTCTATTAAACTACAGGTACTATAGAGACTCTATTAAACTACAGGTACTATGTAACTATATTACTGTAACTATAGAGATTCTATTAAACTACAGGTACTATAGAGACTCTATTAAACTACAGGTACTATGTAACTATATTACTGTAACTACAGAGACTCTATTAAACTACAGGTACTATAGAGACTCTATTAAACTACAGGTACTATAGAGACTCTATTAAACTACAGGTACTACAGAGACTCTATTAAACTACAGGTACTATGTAACTATATGACTGTAACTATAGAGACTCTATTAAACTACAGGTACTATAGAGACTCTATTAAACTACAGGTACTATGTAACTATATGACTGTAACTATAGAGACTCTATTAAACTACAGGTACTATAGAGACTCTATTAAACTACAGGTACTATGTAACTATATGACTGTAACTATAGAGACTCTATTAAACTACAGGTACTACAGAGACTCTATTAAACTACAGGTACTATGTAACTATATGACTGTAACTATAGAGACTCTATTAAACTACAGGTACTATAGAGACTCTATTAAACTACAGGTACTACAGAGACTCTATTAAACTACCGGTACTATAGAGATTCTATTAAACTACCGGTACTACAGAGACTCTATTAAACTACAGGTACTATAGAGACTCTATTAAACTACAGGTACTATAGAGACTCTATTAAACTACCGGTACTACAGAGACTCTATTAAACTACAGGTACTATAGAGACTCTATTAAACTACAGGTACTATAGAGACTCTATTAAACTACAGGTACTACAGAGACTCTATTAAACTACCGGTACTACAGAGACTCTATTAAACTACAGGTACTATAGAGATTCTATTAAACTACAGGTACTATAGAGACTCTATTAAACTACAGGTACTATGTAACTATATGACTGTAACTATAGAGATTCTATTAAACTACCGGTACTATGTAACTACATGTAGCCATAAACCACAGACATGATCTACTCATTTCCCTTATCTGGTTTTCGCTGTAGGCAAGGCTATAAATTGGACAAAATAACTGTCTTGGTTTACACTATGAATGCCTGCACCCCTCATCTCTGTCAGCAAATGTACGACATTTATAGAAACATTAATTTAATTAAACACGTCTGATGAGTGTCTACCAAAAGACTCATCCTTGACACCCTCTCCCCCCCCCCCCCCCCCCCTCACACTTTCTGTACCCCCTCAATAATAACTTTATATTTGCCAATTCCATCACAGGCAGATTAGAATGTGCTCTGGCTACTCCAGGAAGTTACAAAGCATTGAATCAAATTCCTTGAATAAAACCATTTCGATATGGACGAAATGCAACTAGCACACATTGCATTAGCCTAATTTAATAAAACTGAATTCCCAGCTTCTCAATCGATCGAGCCACGTGACAGCTCGTTTTCGCCAAACAAGCACATCACTCTTGCAAATCAGGTATATGCGCAGCGTCAACCGTTTGGGGTTTAGCCTAGGGCGGCTATTGCTAGACTTTTAGTAGCCTTATATCAGAACATGGCTAGGTTTGTGGTAGAGGTGTTTTTTGTCCTTGTTTTCTCCGCCACCAATGCGGCGCAGGAGGAGGTCATTGATGTGATTCTAGCCAGTCTCGCCAAAAGCGCATCGTTCCTGGAGCAAGAGCACCGTAACATCAACCTAGACGGAGTGGTCGGGTACATCATCCTGCAGGGTGAGTAGTATACTAGCGTCATTATTATCACTGCCGTTAGTATCATTCTATATGGAGTGGGGGGGGGGGAAACAATAACAGAAAGGTCTGCACACTGTAGCATACACTGTATCTGATACAGTGTATCATTATCCTCCTAATTAGCACCTTTAATGAGGACGTTTCGATCCACAAGGATCTTCGTCAGGTCCAACGGAATACAAGTGCGCACATAGACTACCCAAATATCCGAGTAAATATACTGTATCTCCAGGAAACGTGGATTATTTTTGATACATGTCTGGACATTAAATTGTAGTCTATGTATGTGGTTGTTTTGTTAGACTATTGCTGGCTCAGCAAGTCAGCATGCACCAAATGCTTCCCGTTCCCGCTATTGCGGTGTCCCGCATAACACGGCACAGTTCTTCAGGCTGTCTGATTGGCTATGTGGCATCAGTGTCATGTTGATTTGAAAGAAAACAGTATGTGATGTGAATATTTTTGTCGATATGAAATACAAACCTTTATGGTTGATCAAAGTTTGTTATTGTGTTCTTGTGGGTGTGTCAACATTGTAGATAGGAGAGCCAAAGATGACTTCAGTCACTTATTAATTACAGATGTCTTTTCAAAACATCTCTTTCCATGTCCTTGTTCTCCGGGCCCCAGCGGAGTTGAAGGAAGCAGTGAGAGCGTGGCCCCACACTGACCCTCTGAGCTGGTCTCAGCGCACCGCTACGGTAACCCTGGTCAGGAGGTTGGACCAGAGCCTGGCTAAGGCTGTCACCGAGCTGGAGAAGACTGACCCCAAATACTACAGAGGTAAATACTACTACACCTCTCTCTCTCTGTCTCTCTCTCTGTCTCTCTTTCCCTCCCTCTATCTCTCTCTCCCCCTCTCTACCTTTCCCTCTCTCTCCCCCTCTCTACCTTTCCCTCTCTCTCTCATCCCCCTCTCTTCCTCTCTCATGCTCTCTCTCTTTCTCTCTCTCTCTATCATCCCCCTATCTCTCTCTCTCTCTCTCCGTCTCTCTCTCTGTCTCTCTTTCTCTCTCTCATCCCTCTCTCTTGCTCTCTCTCCCCCTCTCTCTCTTTCCCTCCCTATCCTCACTCTCTCCCCCTCTCCACCTTTCCCTCTCTCTCTCTCCCCCTCTCTACATTTCCCTCTCTCTCTCATCCCTCTCTCTTCCTCTCTCATGCTCTCTCTCTCTCTTTCTCTCTCTCTCATCCCTCTCATCTCTCTCTCTCTCTTTCTCTCTCTCATCTCTCTCTCTCTCTCTCTCTCTCTCTCTCTCTTTCTTTCTCTCTCTCTCTCTTTCTCTCATCTCTCTCTCTCATCTCTCTCTCTCATCACTTTCATCTCTCTCTCTCATCTCTCTCTTTCTCTCTCTCAGAGTTTGAGCCTCTGTTGAGCTGGACCTTCTGGTCAGTACCTCATGAGTGGAGCACCACAGATCCCTCTCTGGCCTACTCCTCCGGTCGAACCATGGAGTGTTACGATGAGACGCAGAGCGACAAGTGTATGACCCTGCTACTGGGAACATGGTACACACACACACACACACGCACACACACACACACACACACACACACACACACACACACACACACACACACACACACACACACACACACACACACACACACACACCGCGCTTCTTGAGCGGCACAGGGCGATGCCTCACTAAATCTCATGTATTTCAGTGTGGCAGTAGGAGGGTAATAAATTCAATTCAATTCAATTCAAGGGCTTTATTGGCATGGGAAACATGTGTTAACATTGCCAAAGCAAGTGAGGTAGACAACATACAACAATAAACAATAAATAAACAACAATAAAACCCAGAAGGCCTACAGCTTCCGTTGGCCAGGTTGCTAATACATTTTTCTGCCTGTATATTTGTGTACGTGCTTGTGTGTCTTGTGCCTGTGCATGTTGTATGTGATGGTTTGTCAGGAAGAACAACGGGACTCCTTGCATCGTGACCAAGTCATGTCGTGACACAATGACGAGGTTTGGATGTCCTAACTACTCCCTCTCTCACCAGCTGCTCTACTTCATGCTGGGAGCCAATGTGAGAACACACACACACGCACGCACGCACGCACAGACGCACACACACACACACACACACACACACACATACACACACACATACACACACACACACACACACACACACACACACACATACACACACATACACACATACACACACACATACATACACACACACACACACACACACACACCTAACTTTCTATGCTCCACTCCTGTCTTCCCCAATTTACCTCCCCATCTCTCCCCATCTCTCCCTTCCTAACCCCCTCCTCCCTCCTCCCTCTCTCTTCCTCCCTCCCTGCCTCCCTCTCTCCCTCCCTAACCCCCTCCCTCCTAACCCCCTCTCTCTCTCCCTCCCTCTCTCCCTCCCTCCTCCCTCCCTGCCCCCCTCCTCCAGAGAGGTTGTTCTGCCATGTTGAAGGGGGACATGCGTACGTCGCGTGCTAACCTAACAGAGAGACAGTACCAGGGGATATTCTGCTCCAACATGCTGAAGGGAAACATGGACATCATACAGAATAACTTCACCGGGGAGACCCAGGACATCTTCATCGAAAACAGTCAGTCCCAAATTACACACTATTCCCTATATAGTGCACTACTTTAGACCAGAGCTCTATGGCACCCAATTCCCTATATAGTGCACTATATTAGACCAGAGCTCTATGGCACCCAATTCCCTATATAGTGCACTATATTAGACCAGAGATCTATGGCACCCAATTCCCTATATAGTTCACTACTTTAGACCAGAGATCTATGGCACCCAATTCCCTATATAGTTCACTACTTTAGACCAGAGATCTATGGCACCCAATTCCCTATATAGTTCACTACTTTAGACCAGAGCTCTATGGCACCCAATTCCCTATATAGTTCACTACTTTAGACCAGAGCTCTATGGCACCCAATTCCCTATATAGTTCACTACTTTAGACCAGAGATCTATGGCACCCAATTCCCTATATAGTTCACTACTTTAGACCAGAGATCTATGGCACCCAATTCCCTATATAGTTCACTACTTTAGACCAGAGCTCTATGGCACCCAATTCCCTATATAGTTCACTACTTTAGACCAGAGATCTATGGCACCCAATTCCCTATATAGTTCACTACTTTAGACCAGAGATCTATGGCACCCAATTCCCTATATAGTGCACTATATTAGACCAGAGATCTATGGCACCCAATTCCCTATATAGTGCACTACATTAGAGCAGGGCCTATCTGTGTACTCCAAGTAGACTAGAGTGTCTATGAAGCAGTATGACAGTCAGTGTTTAGAGAAACATAACATGTAAAACCTTTATAAGTTGTAGTTTGTTTAAAACGAGACCATGATTTTACTTTCTATAACTTCCTCCCTCTCCACAGTACTGCTGTGTGGATTGGCTGGTTTCTCTGACTTTCTCAAAGTTGATTGGCTGCAGCACATTCTGAGGCTGCAGGATCAGGAAGTGGGATGTTTTACACAGCCCCACAGAAGAGTGAAGAGGAGAGAGAGAATGTTGAAGGGTGTGTGTCAAGAATATCCCTGGTGTTATTCATGGCCAAAATGCACACATACAGACACACACAGAGAACCAGCACGCACAGAAACACACACACACACACACACACACAGAGAAAAGAGAAACAGCACGCGCATGCGCACACACACACACACATACACACAGAAACACACACACACACACACACACACACACACAGAGAAAAAGAGAAACAGCACGCGCGTGCGCACACACACACAGAGAAACAGCACGCGCACATGTACGCACGCACACACACACACACACACACACGTATGCACGCACACACACAGAAAGCCCAGAAAAACACACTCAGAAAAACAGAACCCAGCTCCAATAATGTTTTACTGTTCCATCTCCCCTCCTCCCTCCAGATGGCTGTTCCAGTCACATAACAGGCGTGTCAGTGAGCGCTCTGGGAGGATACCTCAACTACTACCTGACAGAGCAGGACATCACCAAGAGACCACTCACCTGAATGCCAACCACCCTTCACCTGGCTGTGTGACCCTTCACCTGGATGTGTGACCCTTCACCTGAATGTCAACCACCCTTCACCTGGCTGTGTGACCCTTCACCTGAATGCCAACCACCCTTCACCTGGCTGTGTGACCCTTCACCTGGATGTGTGACCCTTCACCTGGATCTGTGACCCTTCACCTGAATGTCAACCACCCTTCACCTGGATGTGTGACCCTTCACCTGAATGTGTGACCCTTCACCTGAATGCCAACCACCCTTCACCTGGCTGTGTGACCCTTCACCTGGATGTGTGACCCTTCACCTGAATGTCAACCACCCTTCACCTGGCTGTGTGACCCTTCACTTGGATGTGTGACCCTTCACCTGAATGTCAACCACCCTTCACCTGGCTGTGTGACCCTTCACCTGGATGTGTGACCCTTCACCTGAATGTGTGACCCTTCACCTGGCTGTGTGACCCTTCACCTGGCTGTGTGACCCTTCACCTGGATGTGTGACCCTTCACCTGAATGTCAACCACCCTTCACCTGGCTGTGTGACCCTTCACCTGGATGTGTGACCCTTCACCTGGATGTCAACCACCCTTCACCTGGCTGTGTGACCCTTCACCTGGATGTGTGACCCTTCACCTGAATGTGTGACCCTTCACCTGGCTGTGTGACCCTTCACCTGGATGTGTGACCCTTCACCTGAATGCCAACCACCCTTCACCTGGCTGTGTGACCCTTCACCTGGATGTGTGACCCATCACCTGGATGTGTGACCCTTCACCTGAATGTCAACCACCCTTCACCTGGCTGTGTGACCCTTCACCTGGATGTGTGACCCTTCACCTGAATGTGTGACCCTTCACCTGAATGTGTGACCCTTCACCTGAACGTGTGACCCTTCACCTGGATATGTGACCCTTCACCTGAATGTCAACCACCCTTCACCTGGCTGTGTGACCCTTCACCTGGCTCTGTGACCCTTCACCTGGCTGTGTGACCCTTCACCTGGCTGTGTGACCCTTCACCTGGCTGTGTGACCCTTCACCTGGATGTGTGACCCTTCACCTGGCTGTGTGACCCTTCACCTGGCTGTGTGACCCTTCACCTGGATGTGTGACCCTTCACCTGGATGTGTGACCCTTCACCTGGACATGTGTCCTAAATAGCACCCAATTCTTTACTTATACCACTACCTCTGACCAGGCAAACCCATAGGGCTCTGGTGAAAAGTAGTGCACTATGTAGGGCAGTGTGTATCCATCCTCTCTTGGGGACACCCAGTCGTTCTATGGGTTACATCTATTCCACAGCACCAGGGTGGAAACCACTTAACTAGAACTTTAAAGTCATTTTACTTTCAGTCATTTTTGGAGGAATCTGTACTTTACTATTTATATTTTTGACAACTTTTACTTTTATTTCACTTCGTTCCTAAAGAAAATAAATGCACTTTTTCCTCCCAACGTTTTCCCCGACACCCAAAAGTACACGTTACATTTTGAATGCTTAGCAGGAGAGAAAAATGGTCAAATTCACACACTTATCAATATAATAACACCTGGTCATCTCTACTGCCTCTGATCTGGAGGACTCACTAAACAGAGAACATCCCTGGTCATCCCTACTGCCTCTGATCTGGTGGACTCACTAAACAGAGAACATCCCTGGTCATCCCTACTGCCTCTGATCTGGAGGACTCACTAAACAGAGAACATCCCTGGTCATCCCTACTGCCTCTGATCTGGAGGACTCACTAAACAGAGAACATCCCTGGTCATCCCTACTGCCTCTGATCTGGAGGACTCACTAAACAGAGAACATCCCTGGTCATCCCTACTGCCTCTGATCTGGAGGACTCACTAAACAGAGAACATCCCTGGTCATCCCTACTGCCTCTGATCTGGAGGACTCACTAAACAGAGAACATCCCTGGTCATCCCTACTGCCTCTGATCTGGAGGACTCACTAAACAGAGAACATCCCTGGTCATCCCTACTGCCTCTGATCTGGAGGACTCACTAAACAGAGAACATCCCTGGTCATCCCTACTGCCTCTGATCTGGAGGACTCACTAAACAGAGAACATCCCTGGTCATCCCTACTGCCTCTGACCTGGCAGACTCACTAAACAGAGAACAACCCTGCTCATCCCTACTGCCTCTGATCTGGCAGACTCACTAAACAGAGAACATCCCTGATCATCCCTACGGCCTCTGATCTGGAGGACTCACTAAACAGAGAACATCCCTGGTCATCCCTACTGCCTCTGATCTGGAGGACTCACTAAACACAAATGCTTTGTTTTTAAATGATGTCTGAGTGTTGGAGTGTGACCCTGGCTGTCCGTAAATAAATTAAAAACAGAAAATTGTGCCGTCTGGTTTGATTAATATCAGGAATTTGAAATTATTTATACATTTACTTTTGATACTTCAGTATATTTAAAACCAAACACTTTAAGTCTTACTCAAGTAGCATTTTACTGGGTGACTTTTACTCAAGTAGCATTTTACTGGGTGACTTTTACTCAAGTAGCATTTTACTGGGTGACTTTTACTTGAGTCATTTTCTCTCTTTACTTTTACTCAAGTATGATAATTGGCTAGCACACCTGATTCAACTTGTCAACTAATCGTCGAGCCCTTTGACTACTTGAATCAAGTGACCTAGTTCAGGGCTACGACAACATTGTGTAAGGTCTGGGGGTCCCAGGGAAGTGGTTTGAGAAGCCCTGATGTAGGGAATAGGGCTCTTTGGGACACAACACAGGGCTACGACAACATTGTGTAAGGTCTGGGGTTCCCAGGGAAGTGGTTTGAGAAGCCCTGATGTAGGGAATTAGAGCTCTTTGGGACACAACACAGGGCTACAACAACATTGTGTAAGGTCTGGGGGTCCCAGGGAAGTGGTTTGAGAAGCCCTGATGTAGGGAATAGGGCTCTTTGGGACACCACACAGGGCTACAACAACAGCAGACTGTTGGCTAGCTAGGGGATAGATAGGGGATAGATAGGGCTCTTTCTATTGGAGCAGACTGTTGGCTAGCTAGGAGATAGCTAGGGCCCTTTCTATTGGAGCAGACTGTTGGCTAGCTAGGGGATAGATAGGGCCCTTTCTATTGGAGCAGACTGTTGGCTAGCTAGGGGATAGGTAGGGCCCTTTCTATTGGAGCAGACTGTTGGCTAGCTAGGGGATAGGTAGGGCCCTTTCTATTGGAGCAGACTGTTGGCTAGCTAGGGGATAGATAGGGCCCTTTCTATTGGAGCAGACTGTTGGCTAGCTAGGAGATAGATAGGGCCCTCTCTATTGGAGCAGACTGTTGGCTAGCTAGGGGATAGATAGGGCCCTTTCTATTGGAGCAGACTGTTGACTAGCTAGGGGATAGATAGGGCCCTTTCTATTGGAGCAGACTGTTGACTAGCTAGGGGATAGATAGGGCCCTTTCTATTGGAGCAGACTGTTGGCTAGCTAGGGGATAGCTAGGGCCCTTTCTATTGGAGAAGACTGTTTGCTAGCTAGGGGATAGATAGGGCCCTTTCTATTGGAGCAGACTGTTGACTAGCTAGGGGATAGATAGGGCCCTTTCTATTGGAGCAGACTGTTGGCTAGCTAGGGGATAGATAGGGCCCTTTCTATTGGAGCAGACTGTTGGCTAGCTAGGGGATAGCTAGGGCCCTCTCTATTGGAGCAGACTGTTGGCTAGCTAGGGTATAGATAGGGCCCTTTCTATTGGAGCAGACTGTTGGCTAGCTAGGGGATAGATAGGGCCCTTTCTATTGGAGCAGACTGTTGGCTAGCTAGGGGATAGCTAGGGCCCTTTCTATTGGAGCAGACTGTTGGCTAGCTAGGGTATAGATAGGGCCCTTTCTATTGGAGCATACTGTTGGCTAGCTAGGGGATAGCTAGGGCCCTCTCTATTGGAGCAGACTGTTGGTTGGCTAGGGGATAGATATGGCCCTTTCTATTGGAGCAGACTGTTGGCTAGCTAGGGGATAGATAGGGCCCTTTCTATTGGAGCAGACTGTTAGCTAGCTAGGGTATAGATATGGCCCTTTCTATTGGAGCAGACTGTTGGCTAGCTAGGGGATAGATAGGGCCCTTTCTATTGGAGCAGACTGTTGGCTAGCTAGGGGATAGATAGGGCCCTCTCTATTGGAGCAGACTGTTGACTAGCTAGGGGATAGATAGGGCCCTTTCTATTGGAGCAGACTGTTGGCTAGCTAGGGGATAGATAGGGCCCTTTCTATTGGAGCAGACTGTTGGCTAGCTAGGGGATAGATAGGGCCCTTTCTATTGGAGCAGACTGTTGGCTAGCTAGGGGATAGATAGGGCCCTTTCTATTGGAGCAGACTGTTGGCTAGCTAGGGGATAGATAGGGCCCTCTCTATTGGAGCAGACTGTTGGCTAGCTAGGGGATAGATAGGGCCCTTTCTATTGGAGCAGACTGTTGGCTAGCTAGGGGATAGATAGGGCCCTCTCTATTGGAGCAGACTGTTGGCTAGCTAGGGGATAGATAGGGCCCTCTCTATTGGAGCAGACTGTTGACTAGCTAGGGGATAGATAGGGCCCTTTCTATTGGAGCAGACTGTTGACTAGCTAGGGGATAGATAGGGCCCTTTCTAATGCAGGATATAAGGAAAAAACAAGAGTAAATTGTTGAAAAATGAGACACCTCTGACTGAACACAGTAATATTTAGGGTTTGGAATGACTTTCTGAAATTTCCCTGGAATTGAAATGGAATCAACCCCAACCCTGTCGTCCACTTCCTCCACTACCACAGAGACAGAATCACAAACCACTCTTACCATGTACATTTTCTTTTTATTCTGTAGAAAAACAAATATCATTGAATATAGACTAAATAATGGTGACCATCTTTTTTTAAACAAACGGTAAAAGAGAAGTTACAAAATCACTAAAACGTCAAAGTTTGAGTATAAAATCCCCCACCCGATTTCTTATATAGTGTACAACTTTAGACCAGAACAAGGCCTTTCTCCTCAGGAAGTTACAGCTGTATAGTGTACTACTTTAGACCAGAGCCCAGAACAAGGCCTTTCTCCTCAGGAAGTTACAGCTGTATAGTGTACTACTTTAGACCAGAGCCCAGAACAAGGCCTTTCTCCTCAGGAAGTTACAGCTGTATAGTGTACTACTTTAGACCAGAGCCCAGAACAAGGCCTTTCTCCTCAGGAAGTTACAGCTGTATAGTGTACTACTTTAGACCAGAGCCCAGAACAAGGCCTTTCTCCTCAGGAAGTTACAGCTGTATAGTGTACTACTTTAGACCAGAGCCCAGAACAAGGCCTTTCTCCTCAGGAAGTTACAGCTGTATAGTGTACTACTTTAGACCAGAGCCCAGAACAAGGCCTTTCTCCTCAGGAAGTTACAGCTGTATAGTGTACTACTTTAGACCAGAGCCCAGAACAAGGCCTTTCTCCTCAGGAAGTTACAGCTGTATAGTGTACTACTTTAGACCAGAGCCCAGAACAAGGCCTTTCTCCTCAGGAAGTTACAGCTGTATAGTGTACTACTTTAGACCAGAGCCCAGAACAAGGCCTTTCTCCTCAGGAAGTTACAGCTGTATAGTGTACTACTTTAGACCAGAGCCCAGAACAAGGCCTTTCTCCTCAGGAAGTTACAGCTGTATAGTGTACTACTTTAGACCAGAGCCCAGAACAAGGCCTTTCTCCTCAGGAAGTTACAGCTGTATAGTGTACTACTTTAGACCAGAGCCCAGAACAAGGCCTTTCTCCTCAGGAAGTTACAGCTGTATAGTGTACTACTTTAGACCAGAGCCCAGAACAAGGCCTTTCTCCTCAGGAAGTTACAGCTGTATAGTGTACTACTTTAGACCAGAGCCCAGAACAAGGCCTTTCTCCTCAGGAAGTTACAGCTGTATAGTGTACTACTTTAGACCAGAGCCCAGAACAAGGCCTTTCTCCTCAGGAAGTTACAGCTGTATAGTGTACTACTTTAGACCAGAGCCCAGAACAAGGCCTTTCTCCTCAGGAAGTTACAGCTGTATAGTGTACTACTTTAGACCAGAGCCCAGAACAAGGCCTTTCTCCTCAGGAAGTTACAGCTGTATAGTGTACTACTTTAGACCAGAGCCCAGAACAAGGCCTTTCTCCTCAGGAAGTTACAGCTGTATAGTGTACTACTTTAGACCAGAGCCCAGAACAAGGCCTTTCTCCTCAGGAAGTTACAGCTGTATAGTGTACTACTTTAGACCAGAGCCCAGAACAAGGCCTTTCTCCTCAGGAAGTTACAGCTGTATAGTGTACTACTTTAGACCAGAGCCCAGAACAAGGCCTTTCTCCTCAGGAAGTTACAGCTGTATAGTGTACTACTTTAGACCAGAGCCCAGAACAAGGCCTTTCTCCTCAGGAAGTTACAGCTGTATAGTGTACTACTTTAGACCAGAGCCCATAACAAGGCCTTTCTCCTCAGGAAGTTACAGCTGTATAGTGTACAACTTTAGACCAGAGCCCA
Source organism: Oncorhynchus mykiss (assembly GCF_013265735.2). Classification (NCBI taxonomy): domain Eukaryota; kingdom Metazoa; phylum Chordata; class Actinopteri; order Salmoniformes; family Salmonidae; genus Oncorhynchus; species Oncorhynchus mykiss. The sequence goes on from NC_048577.1 coordinate 71,687,217, forward strand.
TAACAAGGCCTTTCTCCTCAGGAAGTTACAGCTGTATAGTGTACAACTTTAGACCAGAGCCCAGAACAAGGCCTTTCTCCTCAGGAAGTTACAGCTGTATAGTGTACAACTTTAGACCAGAGCCCAGAACAAGGCCTTTCTCCTCAGGAAGTTACAGCTGTATAGTGTACAACTTTAGACCAGAGCCCAGAACAAGGCCTTTCTCCTCAGGAAGTTACAGCTGTATAGTGTACTACTTTAGACCAGAGCCCAGAACAAGGCCTTTCTCCTCAGGAAGTTACAGCTGTATAGTGTACTACTTTAGACCAGAGCCCAGAACAAGGCCTTTCTCCTCAGGAAGTTACAGCTGTATAGTGTACTACTTTAGACCAGAGCCCAGAACAAGGCCTTTCTCCTCAGGAAGTTACAGCTGTATAGTGTACTACTTTAGACCAGAGCCCAGAACAAGGCCTTTCTCCTCAGGAAGTTACAGTGTCTACAGAGACAGGAAGCAGGCAGATCTAGACCACAGGTTAGTACTATAACCCCATAGGATTCTGGTCAAAAGTAGTGCACTATATAGGGAACAGGGCGCCATAGGCCCTGGTCTAAAGTAGTGCACTATGTAGGGAATAGGGTGCCATAGAGCTCTGGTCAAAAGTAGTGCACTATGTAGGGAATAGGGTGCCATAGAGCTCTGGTCTATAGTAGTGCACTATGTAGGGAATAGGGTGCCATAGAGCTCTGGTCTATAGTAGTGCACTATGTAAGGGAATAGGGTGCCATAGAGCTCTGGTCTAAAGTAGTGCACTATGTAAGGAATAGGGTGCCATAGAGCTCTGGTCTATAGTAGTGCACTATGTAGGGAATAGGGTTCCATGTGAGACTAGTGTAAGGGTTGTAGTATAAGCATATGGACATACTCTCCTTTGAAGACACAACAAGCTCACACATATTATATAATAATATAACAATATATACAACAATAACAATATTTATAACAATATATATATATATATATATACACACACTGAACAAAATGAAAAACGCAGCATGGAAAGTGTTGGTTTCATGAGCTGAAATAAATAATCCCAGACATTTTCCAAATGTACAAAATGCTTATTTGTGTTTATGTTGTGTTTATATTGTGTTTATATTGTGTTTATATTGTGTTTATATTGTGTTTATATTGTGTTTATGTTGTTGTGTTTATGTTGTGTTTATGTTGTGTTTATGTTGTGTTTATGTTGTTGTGTTTATGTTGTGTTTATATTGTGTTTATGTTGTGTTTATATTGTGTTTATATTGTGTTTATATTGTGTTTATATTGTGTTTATATTGTGTTTATGTTGTGTTTATATTGTGTTTATATTGTGTTTATGTTGTGTTTATATTGTGTTTATGTTGTTGTGTTTATGTTGTTGTGTTTATGTTGTGTTTATGTTGTGTTTATGTTGTGTTTATGTTGTTGTGTTTATGTTGTGTTTATATTGTGTTTATATTGTGTTTATATTGTGTTTATATTGTGTTTATATTGTGTTTATGTTGTGTTTATGTTGTGTTTATGTTGTGTTTATGTTGTTGTGTTTATGTTGTGTTTATATTGTGTTTATATTGTGTTTATATTGTGTTTATGTTGTGTTTATATTGTGTTTATATTGTGTTTATATTGTGTTTATATTGTGTTTATGTTGTGTTTATATTGTGTTTATATTGTGTTTATATTGTGTTTATATTGTGTTTATATTGTGTTTATATTGTGTTTATATTGTGTTTATGTTGTGTTTATATTGTGTTTATATTGTGTTTATATTGTGTTTATATTGTGTTTATGTTGTTGTGTTTATATTGTGTTTATATTGTGTTTATGTTGTGTTTATATTGTGTTTATATTGTGTTTATATTGTGTTTATATTGTGTTTATGTTGTGTTTATATTGTGTTTATATTGTGTTTATGTTGTGTTTATATTGTGTTTATATTGTGTTTATATTGTGTTTATGTTGTTGTGTTTATATTGTGTTTATATTGTGTTTATATTGTGTTTATGTTGTTGTGTTTATGTTGTGTTTATATTGTGTTTATGTTGTGTTTATGTTGTGTTTATATTGTGTTTATGTTGTGTTTATATTGTGTTTATATTGTGTTTATATTGTGTTTATGTTGTGTTTATATTGTGTTTATATTGTGTTTATATTGTGTTTATATTGTGTTTATATTGTGTTTATATTGTGTTTATGTTGTTGTGTTTATATTGTGTTTATATTGTGTTTATATTGTGTTTATGTTGTTGTGTTTATGTTGTGTTTATATTGTGTTTATATTGTGTTTATATTGTGTTTATGTTGTGTTTATGTTGTGTTTATGTTGTGTTTATATTGTGTTTATGTTGTGTTTATATTGTGTTTATATTGTGTTTATATTGTGTTTATGTTGTGTTTATATTGTGTTTATATTGTGTTTATATTGTGTTTATATTGTGTTTATGTTGTGTTTATATTGTGTTTATGTTGTTGTGTTTATGTTGTGTTTATATTGTGTTTATGTTGTGTTTATGTTGTGTTTATGTTGTTGTGTTTATGTTGTGTTTATATTGTGTTTATATTGTGTTTATGTTGTGTTTATATTGTGTTTATATTGTGTTTATGTTGTGTTTATATTGTGTTTATGTTGTTGTGTTTATATTGTGTTTATATTGTGTTTATGTTGTGTTTATGTTGTGTTTATATTGTGTTTATGTTGTGTTTATGTTGTGTTTATGTTGTGTTTATATTGTGTTTATATTGTGTTTATATTGTGTTTATGTTGTTGTGTTTATGTTGTGTTTATATTGTGTTTATGTTGTGTTTATGTTGTGTTTATGTTGTGTTTATATTGTGTTTATGTTGTGTTTATATTGTGTTTATATTGTGTTTATATTGTGTTTATATTGTGTTTATGTTGTGTTTATATTGTGTTTATATTGTGTTTATATTGTGTTTATATTGTGTTTATGTTGTGTTTATATTGTGTTTATGTTGTTGTGTTTATGTTGTGTTTATATTGTGTTTATATTGTGTTTATGTTGTGTTTATGTTGTGTTTATGTTGTGTTTATGTTGTGTTTATGTTGTGTTTATGTTGTTGTGTTTATGTTGTGTTTATATTGTGTTTATATTGTGTTTATGTTGTGTTTATATTGTGTTTATATTGTGTTTATGTTGTGTTTATATTGTGTTTATGTTGTTGTGTTTATATTGTGTTTATATTGTGTTTATGTTGTGTTTATATTGTGTTTATATTGTGTTTATGTTGTGTTTATGTTGTGTTTATATTGTGTTTATGTTGTGTTTATGTTGTGTTTATGTTGTGTTTATATTGTGTTTATATTGTGTTTATATTGTGTTTATGTTGTTGTGTTTATGTTGTGTTTATATTGTGTTTATGTTGTGTTTATGTTGTGTTTATATTGTGTTTATGTTGTTGTGTTTATGTTGTTGTGTTTATGTTGTTGTGTTTATATTGTGTTTATATTGTGTTTATGTTGTGTTTATATTGTGTTTATGTTGTGTTTATATTGTGTTTATATTGTGTTTATGTTGTGTTTATATTGTGTTTATGTTGTGTTTATATTGTGTTTATGTTGTTGTGTTTATGTTGTTGTGTTTATGTTGTTGTGTTTATATTGTGTTTATATTGTGTTTATGTTGTGTTTATATTGTGTTTATATTGTGTTTATGTTGTGTTTATATTGTGTTTATATTGTGTTTATATTGTGTTTATATTGTGTTTATATTTCAGTTGAGTGTCATAATAACATCAGTAGAAAGGTGTGTTTCTCTGCCAACAGCTCTCTGGGCCCAGGCTCAACTAAACTAAACACACTCAAATGAACGAGGCCCCATGGCGTCTCCCACTGTGTGTGTGAGTGTGTGTAAAACGAGGAGTTGAGTGCAGAATATGTTTAACAGAAGTCAGAACAACAGCTCGTAACTTTCAGATGATGCAGAAAATAACAACAAGCCAAATATATAATGTACTATAATAGCTCATGTGATGCGGTCCAGGTCGATAGATTTAAACTGTTTGGGGTGTAGAACAGGTTCTAAAAAGGCTTTAGTGTAAACTACTGGTTCTGTCCGATGACATCAGCGGGTTCTGTTCCGTTCTAGTATGACATCACTGGTTCCATCCGATGACCTCGTAGAAGAGAGCTTTGAGGAGGCGAGACTCGTAGGTGACGGTGTTCTTTCCGATGTGCATCCTGTCCTCCTCCAGTGGCTGTTCTATCATGGCTGGCTCTGTCTTACCGTACACTACAGGGAGAGAGGAGAGGGAGGAGGAGAGGAGAGAGGGGGAGGGAGAGGAGAGAGGAGAGGGGGAGAGGAGAGGAGAGAGGAGAGAGGGGGGAGGGAGAGGAGAGAGGGGGAGAGGAGAGGAGAGAGGAGGAGAGGAGAGAGGGGGGAGAGGAGAGAGGGAGAGGAGAGGGGGGAGGGAGAGGAGAGAGGGGGGATGGAGAGGAGAGAGGGGGGATGGAGAGGAGAGAGGGGGGAGGAGAGGAGAGGGGGAGAGGAGAGGAGAGAGGGGGAGAGGAGAGGAGAGGAGAGAGGGGGAGAGGAGAGAGGGGGGAGGGAGAGAGAGGAGAGAGGGAGAGAGGGGGGAGGGAGAGAGAGGAGAGAGGGGGGAGGGAGAGGGAGAGAGAGGAGAGAGGGAGAGAGGAGAGAGGGGGGAGGGAGAGAGAGGAGAGAGGGGGGAGGGAGAGAGAGGAGAGGGACGAAAGGAGGGTAAATGGTGTGTTGAAACTGTGTGTGTGTGTCTGCACGTGTCTGTGGGTGTGTGTGAGTGAGTGTGCATGTGTGTGTCTGTGTGTGTGTGTGTGTGTGTGTGTGTGTGTGTGTGTATGTGTCTATCTGCACGTGTTTGTATGTGTATGTGTGTGTGTGTGTGTGTGCGCGTCCGTACCTTCACAGTGCTCCAGGAACTGAATACACTCCTGAACAACTGAGTCCCTGATCATGATCATGTGTTTGGCCGTGTTCTCCAGCAGAGACAGGAAACAGCGCTTAGCATAGAACCAGGTGTCTGTTCCCAGCTACACACACAGGGCGACAACCATGAGAGAAGGATACGAAACCCTGGTCAGAGGAATAGATATGTCCTTCTCATTCCCTCCTGATTCAGGGAATCTTCCAACTAGGATTTCTGGAAAACCTGTCTGGACATTGTGTTACCAGGGAGGGGGGGCAGGGATATACACTCTCAAAGTCAATTTGACAGGTACCCTGATCTAAACAACTTGTACCTGGCCTGAAAAACCAGTTAAAACCAGTTAAAACAAGTCTGTGGTTGATAGCGTTGTAGGAATGACAACAACACTCCTACAGAGACACTCTGTGTGTGTTCAGCCGGGCTGAGTGAGCAGACCCAGGTGCAGAACTCTGGGCTATGTTTCGGTTGGCCAATATCTAAACAAAGATCAAACACTCTGGAAGAGTTGTATCCCAAATGACACCCTACTTTTAAACAGAGTAGTGCACTTCTTTTAAACAGAGTAGTGCACTATATAGGGAATAGGGTGTCATTTGGTACACACTACCAACATGTTTGTCAGGGCTGAAGTGGTAGAAACATCCAAAAACATTGGCTTTCCAAGAGAATGTTCCAGAACTGCCGGATAGAAAAACAATGTGCAACCTTCTTGTTGTACGGTTCCAGACTCTTGATGACACGGGTGATGCCGAAGTCGTAGTTCCCCTTGGCACAGTACAGGGTCCTGGAAGAGAGATAGAAACACTATTAACACAGTACAGGGTCCTGGAAGAGAGATATAAACCCTATTAACACTACAGGGTCCCGGAAGAGAGATATAAACCCTATTAACACAGTACAGGGTCCTGGAAGAGAGATATAAACCCTATTAACACAGTACGGGGTCCTGGAAGAGACATAGAAACACTATTAACACAGTACAGGGTCCTGGAAGAGAGATATAAACCCTATTAACACAGTACAGGGTCCTGGAAGAGAGATATAAACCCTATTAACACAGTACAGGGTCCTGGAAGAGAGATATAAACCCTATTAACACAATACAGGGTCCTGGAAGAGACATAGAAACCCTATTCATTAACACAGTACAGGGTCCTGGAAGAGACATAGAAACCCCATTAACACAGTGTAAGGTCCTAGAAGAGACATAGAAACCCCATTAACACAGTGCAGGGTCCTAGAAGAGACACAGAAACCCCATTAACACAGTGCAGGGTCCTGGAAGAGACATAGAAACCCAATTAACACAGTGCAGGGTCCTAGAAGAGACATATAAACCCTATTAACACATTACAGGGTCCTGGAAGAGACATACACACACTATTAACACAGTACAGGGTCCTGGAAGAGACATAGAAACCCTATTCATTAACACAGTGCAGGGTCCTAGAAGAGACATAGAAACCCCATTAACACAGTGCAGGGTCCTAGAAGAGACACAGAAACCCCATTAACACAGTGCAGGGTCCTGGAAGAGACATAGAAACCCAATTAACACAGTGCAGGGTCCTAGAAGAGACATATAAACTCTATTAACACAGTGCAGGGTCCTGGAAGAGACATATAAACCCCATTAACACAGTGCAGGGTTCTAGAAGAGACATAGAAACCCCATTAACACAGTGCAGGGTCCTGGAAGAGACATAGAAACCCCATTAACACAGTGCAGGGTCCTAGAAGAGACATAGAAACCCCATTAACACAGTGCAGGGTCCTGGAAGAGACATAGAAACCCCATTAACACAGTGCAGGGTCCTAGAAGAGACATAGAAACCCCATTAACACAGTGCAGGGTCCTGGAAGAGACATAGAAACCCCATTAACACAGTGCAGGGTTCTAGAAGAGACATAGAAACCCCATTAACACAGTGCAGGGTCCTAGAACAGACATAGAAACCCCATTAACACAGTGCAGGGTCCTAGAAGAGACATAGAAACCCCATTAACACAGTGCAGGGTCCTGGAAGAGACATATAAACCCTATTCATTAACACAGTACAGGGTCCTAGAAGAGACATAGAAACCCCATTAACACAGTGCAGGGTTCTAGAAGAGACATAGAAACCCCATTAACACAGTACAGGGTCCTGGAAGAGACATAGAAACCCTATTCATTAACACAGTGCAGGGTCCTAGAAGAGACATAGAAACCCCATTAACACAGTGCAGGGTCCTAGAAGAGACACAGAAACCCCATTAACACAGTGCAGGGTCCTGGAAGAGACATAGAAACCCAATTAACACAGTGCAGGGTCCTAGAAGAGACATATAAACTCTATTAACACAGTGCAGGGTCCTGGAAGAGACATATAAACCCCATTAACACAGTGCAGGGTTCTAGAAGAGACATAGAAACCCCATTAACACAGTGCAGGGTCCTGGAAGAGACATAGAAACCCCATTAACACAGTGCAGGGTCCTAGAAGAGACATAGAAACCCCATTAACACAGTGCAGGGTCCTGGAAGAGACATAGAAACCCCATTAACACAGTGCAGGGTCCTAGAAGAGACATAGAAACCCCATTAACACAGTGCAGGGTCCTAGAAGAGACATAGAAACCCCATTAACACAGTGCAGGGTCCTGGAAGAGACATAGAAACCCCATTAACACAGTGCAGGGTCCTAGAAGAGACATAGAAACCCCATTAACACAGTGCAGGGTCCTAGAACAGACATAGAAACCCCATTAACACAGTGCAGGGTCCTAGAAGAGACATAGAAACCCCATTAACACAGTGCAGGGTCCTGGAAGAGACATATAAACCCTATTCATTAACACAGTACAGGGTCCTAGAAGAGACATAGAAACCCCATTAACACAGTGCAGGGTTCTAGAAGAGACATAGAAACCCCATTAACACAGTGCAGGGTCCTGGAAGAGAGATATAAACCCTATTCATTAACACAGTGCAGGGTCCTGGAAGAGACATAGAAACCCCATTAACACAGTGCAGGGTCCTGGAAGAGACATAGAAACCCTATTAACACAGTTTAGTGTAACAGAACCTGTCAATGTAACCAGTGATGTAGGTCCTGGAAGAGACATAAAAACACTATTAACACAGTGTAGTGTAACAGAACCTGTCAATGTAACCAGTGATGTAGGTCCTGGAAGAGACATATAAACACCATTAACACAGTGTAGTGTAACAGAACCTGTCAATGTAACCAGTGATGTAGGTCCTGGAAGAGACATAAAAACACTATTTACACAGTGTAGTGTAACAGAACCTGTCAATGTAACCAGTGATGTAGGTCCTGGAAGAGACATAAAAACACTATTAACACAGTGTAGTGTAACAGAACCTGTCAATGTAACCAGTGATGCAGTGGTAAAACAATAGTAACGGCTCCCTATTCTTTCAATGCATTTTGCCCCCAAAAGGTGTGTGAGAAGAGTTTCTGTAAGTTCCCCCTCCACTACACCGCTGAAGGACCGGGGAAATCCAACTCACCCTATCACCAGGTTGACGATACAGAGGTGGAAGACTTTCTTATCGGGGTCGTCGTAGGAGATCTGCTCTTCCTCCTTCTCGATCTTCCTCATCAGTTCTTCAGCCTGAGGAGAACAGGGTTACAGGGACAGTGGTGGGCTCAGATGTTTCACTGTGTTTTATACTGTAAACTCCATTCCACTCCACTCCACTCCACTCCACTCCACTCCACTCCACTCCACTCCACTCCACTCCACTCCACTCCACTCACTCACTCACTCACTCACTCACTCACTCACTCACTCACTCACTCACTCACTCACTCACTCACTCACTCACTCACTCACTCACTCCTACCTCTTCGTTCTGGCTGGTCATGATATATGAGACACACAGGTTAGCCAGCACAACAGCACTGACATTCAGGATCTGGAGAGGGGGGGGAGAAAGAGAAGGGGGGGGGCGAGAGGGAGGGGGAGGGAGAGAGAGAGGGAGAGAGAGAGGGGGGGAGAGAGAAAGGGGGGGAGAGAGAGCAAGAGGGGAATGGAGAGAGAGAGAGAGAGGAGAGAAAGAGAGAGAGAGAGAGAGAGAGAGAGCGGGGGAGAGAGAGAGATCAGTCAGGACACTTTGGGAGAAGGGCAGACCTGCGTTAGTAGACTGTGGATGTTCAACACTTCATCACTCCAGAAACACTAAAGTATCATGCAGAGATGAGACACAGCATTCAGAGCATCCCTAATGGCACCCTATTCCCTACATAGTGCACTACCTTTGACCAGAGTGCTATGTGAGATGGGCAAAATTAGTGCACTTTGTAGGGAATAAGGGACCATTTGGGACTCATCCCAAAGTGTGAGACTCAACCCAAAGTGTGAGACTCAACCCAAAGTGTGAGACTGGCCACTGCATTCAGTCACTGCACTCTGCCACCAGGGGTGAGACTGGCCACTGCATTCAGAGTCACTGCACTCTGCCACCAGGGGTGAGACTGGCCACTGCATTCAGAGTCACTGCACTCTGCCACCAGGGGTGAGACTGGCCACTGCATTCAGAGTCACTGCACTCTGCCACCAGGGGTGAGACTGGCCACTGCATTCAGAGTCACTGCACTCTCCCACCCGGGGTGAGAATGGGGTACAGGGACGTGGGTGTGTGGGTGTTACCGAGGGTTTACGTCGGCAGGGACACTCCTGTATATTACAGTGTTCCAGCTATGTAGCCAGCAGGGGAGCAGAGACAGGATTCATTTCAATAGCAGCATGACATCACCAGACTATGGTCAACAGAACTATAGTCTATATGACTATGGTCAACAGAACTATAGTCTATATGACTACGGTCAACAGAACTATAGTCTACATGACTACGGTCAACAGAACTATAGTCTACATGACTACGGTCAACAGTACTATAGTCTACATGACTACGGTCAACAGAACTATAGTATACATGACTACGGTCAACAGAACTATAGTCTATATGACTACGGTCAACAGAACTATAGTCTACATGGCTACGGTCAACAGGTCAACAGAACTATAGTCTACATGACTACGGTCAACAGAACTATAGTCTACATGACTACGGTCAACAGGTCAACAGTACTATAGTCTACATGACTACGGTCAACAGAACTATAGTCCACATGACTACGGTCAACAGTACTATAGTCTACATGACTACGGTCAACAGAACTATAGTATACATGACTACGGTCAACAGAACTATAGTCTACATGACTACGGTCAACAGAACTATAGTCTACATGACTACGGTCAACAGAACTATAGTCTATATGACTACGGTCAACAGAACTATAGTCTATATGACTACGGTCAACAGAACTATAGTCTACATGACTACGGTCAACAGAACTATAGTCTACATGACTACGGTCAACAGAACTATAGTCTACATGACTACGGTCAACAGAACTATAGTCTACATGACTACGGTCAACAGAACTATAGTCTACATGACTACGGTCGACAGAACTATAGTCTACATGACTACGGTCAACAGTACTATAGTCTACATGACTACGGTCAACAGGTCAACAGAACTATAGTCTACATGACTACGGTCAACAGAACTATAGTCTACATGACTACGGTCAACAGAACTATAGTCTACATGACTACGGTCAACAGAACTATAGTCTACATGACTACGGTCAACAGGTCAACAGAACTATAGTCTACATGACTACGGTCAACAGGTCAACAGAACTATAGTCTACATGACTACGGTCAACAGAACTATAGTCTACATGACTACGGTCAACAGAACTATAGTCTACATGACTACGGTCAACAGAACTATAGTCTACATGACTACGGTCAACAGTAGTCCACTACAGGGGTTTTCTGAACAGAACTATAGTCTACATGACTACGGTCAACAGAACTATAGTCTACATGACTACGGTCAACAGAACTATAGTCTACATGACTACGGTCAACAGTAGTCCACTACAGGGGTTTTCTGAACAGAACTATAGTCTACATGACTACGGTCAACAGAACTATAGTCTACATGACTACGGTCAACAGTACTATAGTCTACATGACTACGGTCAACAGAACTATAGTCTACATGACTACGGTCAACAGAACTATAGTCTACATGACTACGGTCAACAGAACTATAGTCTACATGACTACGGTCAACAGTAGTCCACTACAGGGGTTTTCTGAACAGAACTATAGTCTACATGACTACGGTCGACAGAACTATAGTCTACATGACTACGGTCAACAGTACTATAGTCTACATGACTACGGTCAACAGGTCAACAGAACTATAGTCTACATGACTACGGTCAACAGAACTATAGTCTACATGACTACGGTCAACAGAACTATAGTCTACATGACTACGGTCAACAGAACTATAGTCTACATGACTACGGTCAACAGGTCAACAGAACTATAGTCTACATGACTACGGTCAACAGGTCAACAGAACTATAGTCTACATGACTACGGTCAACAGTAGTCCACTACAGGGGTTTTCTGAACAGAACTATAGTCTACATGACTACGGTCAACAGAACTATAGTCTATATGACTACGGTCAACAGAACTATAGTCTACATGACTACGGTCAACAGAACTATAGTCTACATGACTACGGTCAACAGTACTATAGTCTACATGACTACGGTCAACAGTACTATAGTCTACATGACTACGGTCAACAGTACTATAGTCTATATGACTACGGTCAACAGAACTATAGTCTATATGACTACGGTCAACAGTACTATAGTCTACATGACTACGGTCAACAGAACTATAGTCTACATGACTACGGTCAACAGAACTATAGTCTATATGACTACGGTCAACAGGTCAACAGAACTATAGTCTACATGACTACGGTCAACAGAACTATAGTCTACATGACTATGGTCAACAGAACTATAGTCTATATGACTACGGTCAACAGAACTATAGTCTATATGACTACGGTCAACAGAACTATAGTCTATATGACTACGGTCAACAGAACTATAGTCTATATGACTACGGTCAACAGGTCAACAGAACTATAGTCTACATGACTACGGTCAACAGAACTATAGTCTATATGACTACGGTCAACAGAACTATAGTCTATATGACTACGGTCAACAGAACTATAGTCTATATGACTACGGTCAACAGGTCAACAGTACTATAGTCTATATGACTACGGTCAACAGTACTATAGTCTACATGACTACGGTCAACAGAACTATAGTCTACATGACTACGGTCAACAGAACTATAGTCTATATGACTACGGTCAACAGGTCAACAGAACTGTAGTCTACATGACTACGGTCAACAGTACTATAGTCTATATGACTACGGTCAACAGAACTATAGTCTACATGACTACGGTCAACAGAACTATAGTCTACATGACTACGGTCAACAGTACTATAGTCTACATGACTACGGTCAACAGAACTATAGTCTACATGACTACGGTCAACAGAACTATAGTCTATATGACTACGGTCAACAGGTCAACAGAACTGTAGTCTACATGACTACGGTCAACAGTACTATAGTCTATATGACTACGGTCAACAGAACTATAGTCTACATGACTACGGTCAACAGAACTATAGTCTACATGACTACGGTCCACAGTAGTCCACTACAGGGGTTTTCTGAACAGAAACATCTAAGGCCCGTAAACATTCAAATGGTATTAGACTGTGCCTTAAGAAAGCATTCAGTCCTCTTGACTTTTCCAAAACCGTTGCTACGTTACAGCCTTGTTCTAAAATGGATGAAATAAAACATGTTCCTCAGCAATCTACACACAATAACCCAAAACGAGAAAGCGAAAACAGTTTTCTAGAATTGTTTGCGAAAAAAAAAAAAAAAAAAAAATAATGATGTTTTTTTACATAGGTATTCAGACCCTTTGCTATGAGACTTGAAATTGAGCTCAGGTGCATCCTGTTTCCATTGTTCATCCTTGAGATGTTTCTACAACTTGATTGGAGTCCACCTGTGGTACATTCTATTGATTGGTCATGATTTGGAAAGGCACACACCTGTCTATATGAAAGGTTCCACAGTTGACAGAGCATGTCAGAGAAAAAAAACAAGCCATGAGGTGGAATGAATTGTCCATAGAGGTCAAAGACAGGACTGTGTCGAGGCACAGAGAGGCGACCAGTTGGTCAGAGAGGTGACCAAGAACCTGATGGTCACTCTGACAGAGCTCCAGAGTTCCTCTGTGGAGATGGGAGAACCTTCCAGAAGGACAGCCATCTCTGCAGCACTCCACCAATCAGGCCTTTATGGTAGAATGGCCAGACAGAAGCCACTCCTCAGTAAAAGACACATGACAGCCCGCTAGGAATTTGCCAAAAGGCAGCTAAAGACTCTCAGACCATGAGAAACAAGATTCTCTGGTATGATGAAACCAAGATTTAACTCTTTGGTCTGAATGCCAAGCATTACGTCTGGAAATCTGGCACCATCCCTACGGTGAAGCATGGTGGTGGCAGCATCATGCTGTGGGGATGTTTTTCAGCGGCAGGAACTGGGAGACTAGTCAAGATCGAGGCAAAGATGAATGGAGAAAAGTACAGAGAGATCCTTGATGAAAACCTGGACCTCAGACTGGGGCGAAGGTTCACCTTCCAACGGGACGACGACCCTAAGCACACAGCCAAGACAATGCAGGAGTGGCTTCGGGACAAGTCTCTGAATGTCTTTGTGGCCCAGCCAGAGCCCGGACTTGAACCCGATTGAACATCTCTGGAGAGACCTGAAAATAGATGTGCAGCAATGCTCCCCATCCAACCGGACAGAGGTTGAGAGGATCTGCAGAGAAGAATGGGAGAAACTCCCCAAATACAGGTGTGCCAAGCTTGTAGCGTCATACCCAAGAAGACTCAAGGCTGTAATCACTGCTAAAGGTGCTTCAACAAAGTACTGAGTAAAGGGTCTGAATACTTATGTAAATGTGATATTTCAGTTTTTAATTTTTAATAAATTAGCACAAAAAAAACATTTTTACTTTGTCATTACGGGGTATTGTGTGTAGGTTGATGAGGGAAAAAAACGATTTTAATAAATTTTAGAATAAGGCTGTAAATGTAACAAAATGTGGAAAAAGTCAAGGGGTCTGAATATTTTCCTGAAGGCAATGTATGTGATCCCTCCCTCTCTCCTTTCTCCCCCCATCTCCCTCCCTCTCTCCTTTCTCCCCCATCTCCCTCCCTCTCTCCTTTCTCCCCCCATCTCCCTCCCTCTCTCCCCCATCTCCCTCCCTCTCTCCTTTCTCCCCCATCTCCCTCCCTCTCTCCTTTCTCCCCATCTCCCTCCCTCTCTCCTTTCTCCCCCCATCCCCCTCCCTCTCTCCTTTCTCCCCCATCTCCCTCCCTCTCTCCTTTCTCCCCCCATCTCCCTCCCTCTCTCCTTTCTCCCCCCCATCTCCCTCCCTCTCTCCTTTCTCCCCCCATCTCCCTCCCTCTCTCCTTTCTCCCCCCATCTCCCTCCCTCTCTCCTTTCTCCCCCATCTCCCTCCCTCTCTCCTTTCTCCCCCCATCTCCCTCCCTCTCTCCTTTCTCCCCCCATCTCCCTCCCTCTCTCCTTTCTCCCCCCATCTCCCTCCCTCTCTCCTTTCTCCCCCCATCTCCCTCCCTCTCTCCACTCTCCCCCCTCTCCCTCCCTATCTCCCCCATCTCCCTCCCTCTCTCCCCCATCTCCCTCCCTCTCTCCTTTCTCCCCCCATCTCCCTCCCTCTCTCCTTTCTCCCCCCATCTCCCTCCCTCTCTCCCCCATCTCCCTCCCTCTCTCCCCCATCTCCCTCCCTCTCTCCTTTCTCCCCCCATCTCCCTCCCTCTCTCCCTCTCTCCCCCATCTCCCTCCCTCTCTCCCCCATCTCCCTCCCTCTCTCCTTTCTCCCCCATCTCCCTCCCTCTCTCCTTTCTTCCCCCATCTCCCTCCCTCTCTCCCCCATCTCCCTCCCTCTCTCCTTTCTCCCCCATCTCCCTCCCTCTCTCCTTTCTTCCCCCATCTCTCCCCCATCTCCCTCCCTCTCTCCCCCATCTCCCTCCCTCTCTCCTTTCTCCCCCCATCTCCCTCCCTCTCTCCTTTCTCCACCATCTCCCTCCCTCTCTCCTTTCTCCCCCCATCTCCCTCCCTCTCTCCTTTCTCCCCCATCTCCCTCCCTCTCTCCTTTCTCCCCCATCTCCCTCCCTCTCTCCTTTCTCCCCCCATCTCCCTCCCTCTCTCCTTTCTCCCCCCATCTCCCTCCCTCTCTAGTTAACTCACGTTGTCGTAGTGTTTCTTAACGATGGGTTCGTAAAAGCCGATGGCTTCCTTGTACTTGTTCTCCTGCATGAAGAGAACGTGAGCCACGTTGAGCTTCCAGGTGTCGTGTTCGTTGCAGAACTCCACCGATTTACGGAAGATCTTCTCAACCATCTGGTAGTTCTCCCTGTTCCAGTAGATCTTAGCCTGGGCCATCAGAACTGGGATGTACCTACAGGACAGGACAACAGTTATATACCAGTTATATACCAGTAGATCTTAGCCTGGGTTATCAGCACAGAGATGTACCTACAGGACAACAGTTATATACCAGTTATATACCAGTAGATCTTAGCCTGGGTTATCAGCACTGGGATGTGGGGTGTTATTTTTAATTCTTTATTTCTGGAGAAATCTAACTTGATTATTTAGCAGACATCACTTACTTATAGCCGTCTTGATGAGAACGATGTACATTTTGTCTGTTCTCTTTGGTCGCAATGTCTTTTTTTTAAAGATAAACAGCTCGTTTTTGAATGGTCACTGTGTTAAGGGGTGGAGTTTTGGGCGGGGTGAGGAAAGGTGTGACTTTCAGGTTACAATAGGCTATAGGTATACAGCAGAACGCCGATTGTCCTCACTTTGATTATGCTGTAACAACATACTGTAGCACCGTGACCAGGATCTCTATTCATTTAAGTGAGCAGATTAGGGCTTTCAGGAGGAATATGGAAAATCTACTGGAGATATTTCAAAAGTACTGGTAGACTTGGTGATTTTGGTCACGGACATTCACAAACAATATAATCAGATGCCTGTTTTACGCCGACCTCGAGAGCCCAGGGAAATGATCAGGTACAGTAGGCTACAACACTGTAAAGTCCAGGAATATGATCAGGTACAGTAGGAGACAACACTGTAAAGTCCAGGAATATGATCAGGTACAGTAGGCTGCAACACTGTAAAGTCCAGGAAAATGATCAGGTACAGTAGGCTACAATACTGTAAAGCCCAGGAAAATGATCAGGTACAGTAGGCTACAATACTGTAAAGCCCAGGAAAATGATCAGGTACAGTAGGCTACAACACTGTAAAGTCCAGGAATATGATCAGGTACAGTAGGCTACAATACTGTAAAGTCCAGGAATATGATCAGGCACAGTAGGCTACAATACTGTAAAGTATCCAACCTCACTGAGCTCGAGCTGTTTTGCAAGGAGGAATGGGAAAAAATGTCAGTCTCTCGATGTGCAAAACTGATAGAGACATACCCCAAGCGACTTACAGCTGTAATCGCAGCAAAAGGTGGCGCTACAAAGTATTAACTTAAGGGGGCTGAATAATTTTGCACGCCCAATTTTTCAGTTTTTGATTTGTTAAAAAAGTTTGAAATATCCAATAAATGTCGTTCCACTTCATGATTGTGTCCCACTTGTTGTTGATTCTTCACAAAAAAAATACAGTTTTATATCTTTATGTTTGAAGCCTGAAATGTGGCAAAAGGTCGCAAAGTTCAAGGGGGCCGAATACTTTCGCAAGGCACTGTATATATAAACTGGAGTGGACTTATGGAAAGGGTCAGTAAGACATGTTATATATATATATAAACTGGAGAGGACTTATGGAAAGGCTCAGTAAGACATGTTATATATATATATAAACTGGAGTGGACTTATGGAAAGGCTCAGTAAGACATGTTATATATATATATAAACTGGAGAGGACTTATGGAAAGGGTCAGTAAGACATGTTATATATATATATAAACTGGAGAGGACTTATGGAAAGGGTCAGTAAGACATGTTATATACATATATAAACTGGAGTGGACTTATGGAAAGGCTCAGTAAGACATGTTATATATACATATATAAACTGGAGTGGAGTTAAGTCCCGCAGCGTCAGCTCCCAACTTTTAAAGGAGGTAACAACTATAGCAGTAGATGTTAGCCTGAGTCACCAATACGGAAGAAGAGGAGATACACCATTCAGACAACCAGACAGGGAGAAGGTCCAGACCAGCCACCAATCAGACAGGGAGAATGTCCAGACCAGCCACCAATCAGGAAGGGAGAAGGTCCAGACCAGCCACCAATCAGGAAGGGAGAAGGTCCAGACCAGCCACCAATCAGGAAGGGAGAAGGTCCAGACCAGCCACCAATCAGGAAGGGAGAATGTCCAGACCAGCCACCAATCAGGAAGAGAGAATGTGCAGACCAGCCACCAATTAGACACGGAGAAGGTCCAGACCAGCCACCAATCAGACAGGGAGAAGATCCAGACCAGCCACCAATCAGGGAAGAATAATGGACCAAAGTGACCAACCAGCAGAGTAGGTAAGGTAAGTCACCAATCAGGGAAGATAAAAGTGAGACAAGCTACCAATCAGACTGGAGAATACTAAGTAGGGGCGGGGTCTACTCACTTCTCCACCATCTCATCGTAGTCCTGGAGGGTTTTCTTCAAGGCTTCGGTATCCCGGGCTAGTCTGGCTTCCTGTATCTTAGAGACAAAGACAACACACAGGTCACGGGCTAGCCTGGCTTCCTGTATCTTAGAGACAAAGATTACACACAGGTCACAGACTAGTCTGGCTTCCTGCACCTTAGAGACAAAGACAACACACAGGTCACGGACTAGCCTGGCTTCCTGCACCTTAGAGACAAAGACAACACACAGGTCACAGACTAGCCTGGCTTCCTGCACCTTAGAGACAAAGACAACACACAGGTCACAGACTAGCCTGGCTTCCTGCACCTTAGAGACAAAGACTACACACAGGTCACGGACTAGCCTGGCTTCCTGTATCTTAGAGACAAAGATTACACACAGGTCACGAGCTAGCCTGGCTTCCTGCACCTTAGAGACAAAGACTACACACAGGTCACGGACTAGCCTGGCTTCCTGCACCTTAGAGACAAAGATTACACACATGTCACGGGCTAGCCTGGCTTCCTGCACCTTAGAGACAAAGACTACACATAGGTCACGGGCTAGCCTGGCTTCCTGCACCTTAGAGACAGACTACACACAGGTCACGGACTAGCCTGGCTTCCTGCACCTTAGAGACAAAGACTACACACAGGTCACGGGCTAGCCTGGCTTCCTGCACCTTAGAGACAGACTACACACAGGTCACGGGCTAGCTCTTTTACACAGAGGGTTCTACATGGAACCAAAAAGAGTTCTACCTGGAACCAAAAAGGGTTCTTCAAATGATTATCCAATGGGGACAGCCGAAGAACCCCTTTGGAACCCTTTTTCCTAAGAGTGTAGGGTTCCATTAGGGACGCAGACTAAAGCTAATAAACAAGCTGGTGGCCTGAGAGAGCAGAATGGAAGAATGTAACCTGTGGGGCCTCGGACGAAAGAAAAGGAGAATGGAAGACCAAATAGATGAGAGAAGGATGACAACAGGATAACATGATAAACAGACAACATCAACAGGATAAACAGACAACATCAACAGGATAACAGGATAAACAGACAACATCAACAGGATAAACAGACAACATCAACAGGATAACAGGATAAACAGACAACATCAACAGGATAACAGGATAAACAGACAACATCAACAGGATAAACAGACAACATCAACAGGATAAACAGGATAACCAGACAACATCAGAAGACAGAGAGAGAGAGGAGACTGGAAGATTCTAACCTGTTTGGTCAGCTTGCGTAGTTGATCTGTCAACTTGGCGTTCATCTCATCAAACTTCCTGAAGGCCTGCGTTGGTCAAACACAACAGAGAAATGATCAGAGACAGGAATATTTACCTCAGAATATACAAAGAGCAGCAACAATGACACGGGACTTTAAAGTCTCTGCAATGTAGAGGACTGGTTCATTATATTGTGGAACATTCAGGTCACTGGCTAAAACATGAAACATAAATATATGTGTGTAGTAGAGGTGTGTTTAATACTACAGAAGGTTGATACTAGTAGAGAATGATTAGTACTAGGGAGTAGGTAGTATACAGTGATTAGTACTAGGTAGTAGGTAATATACAGTTATTAGTACTAGGTAGTAGGTAATATACAGTGATTAGTACTAGACAGTAGGTAGTATACAGTGATTAGTACTAGGTAGTAGGTAATATACAGTGATTAGTACTAGACAGTAGGTAGTATACCGTGATTAGTACTAGACAGTAGGTAGTATACAGTGATTAGTACTAGGTAGTAGGTAGTATATAGTTATTAGTACTAGGTAGTAGGTAATATACAGTGATTCGTACTAGGTAGTAGGTTGTATACAGTGATTAGTACTAGACAGTAGGTTGTATACAGTGATTAGTACTAGACAGTAGGTTGTATACAGTGATTAGTACTAGTAGGCAGTAGGTTGTATACAGTGATTAGTACTAGACAGTAGGTAGAATAGTGATTAGTACTAGTAGTAGGTAGTATAGAGTGATTAGTACTAGGTAGTAGGTAGTATAGAGTGATTAGTACTAGGTAGTAGGTAGTATAGTGATTAGTACTAGGTAGTAGGTAGTATACAGTGATTAGTACTAGACAGTAGGTTGTATACAGTGATTAGTACTAGACAGTAGGTTGTATACAGTGATTAGTACTAGTAGGCAGTAGGTTGTATACAGTGATTAGTACTAGACAGTAGGTAGAATAGTGATTAGTACTAGTAGTAGGTAGTATAGAGTGATTAGTACTAGGTAGTAGGTAGTATAGAGTGATTAGTACTAGGTAGTAGGTAGTATAGTGATTAGTACTAGGTAGTAGGTAGTATAAAGTGATTAGTACTAGGTAGTAGGGAGTATGGGGTGATTAGTACTAGGCAGTAGGGAGTATGGGGTGATTATTACCAGAGAGTAGGTAGTATAAAGTGATTAGTACTAGGTAGTAGGTAGTATAGTGATAGAACTAGGTAGTAGGTAGTATAGTGATTAGTACTAGGTAGTAGGTAGTATAGAGTGATTAGTACTAGGCAGTAGGTGGTACAGGGTGATTAGTACTAGGTAGTAGGTAGTATACAGTGATTAGTACTAGGTAGTAGGTAATATAGTGATTAGTACTAGGTAGTAGGTAGTATAGTGATTAGTACTAGGTAGTAGGTAGTATAGAGTGATTAGTACTAGGCAGTAGGTGGTACAGGGTGATTAGTACTAGGTAGTAGGTAGTATAGTGATTATAACTAGGTAGTAGGTAGTATAGAGTGATTAGTACTAGGTAGTAGGTGGTACAGGGTGATTAGTACTAGGTAGTAGGTAGTATAGTGATTAATACTAGGTAGTAGGTAGTATAGTGATTAGTACTAGGTAGTAGGTAGTATAGAGTGATTCGTACTAGGTAGTAGGTAGTATAGAGTGATTAGTACTAGGTAGTAGGTGGTACAGGGTGATTAGTACTAGGTAGTAGGTAGTATAGTGATTAATACTAGGTAGTAGGTAGTATAGTGATTAGTACTAGGTAGTAGGTAGTATAGAGTGATTCGTACTAGGTAGTAGGTAGTATAGAGTGATTAGTACTAGGTAGTAGGTGGTACAGGATGATTAGTACTAGGTAGTAGGTGGTACAGGGTGCACATAGTGTGTAGTTTTGTTGTTACCTCCTCTGGAGCTGTCTGGCAGGTCAACATGGCGTCCAGAAACTCATACAGATACTGGAACGATAGAGACCACATAGATCAACTGTTTATTACATAGCAGGAGAAGGAGGACCAGAAAATTAATTGGGGATGTGTAGCAAGAACAGGATTTATATAGAGGTCTTTCAATCCCACAGGATTTATATAGAGATCTTTCAATCCAGAACAGGATTTATATAGAGGTCTTTCAATCCCACAGGATTTATATAGAGGTCTTTCAATCCCACAGGATTTATATAGAGGTCTTTCAATCCCACAGGATTTATATAGAGGTCTTTCAATCCAGAACAGGATTTATATAGAGGTCTTTCAATCCAGAACAGGATTTATATAGATGTCTTTCAATCCAGAACAGGATTTATATAGAGGTCTTTCAATCCCACAGGATTTATATAGAGGTATTTCAATCACACAGGATTTATATAGAGGTCTTTCAATCACACAGGATTTATATAGAGGTCTTTCAATCACACAGGATTTATATAGAGGTCTTTCAATCCCACAGGATTTATATAGAGGTCTTTCAACCCCACAGGATTTATATAGAGGTATTTCAATCCAGAACAGGATTTATATAGAGGTCTTTCAATCCAGAACAGGATTTATATAGATGTCTTTCAATCCAGAACAGGATTTATATAGAGGTCTTTCAATCCAGAACAGGATTTATATAGATGTCTTTCAATCCAGAACAGGATTTATATAGAGGTCTTTCAATCCCACAGGATTTATATAGAGGTCTTTCAATCCAGAACAGGATTTATATAGATGTCTTTCAATCCAGAACAGGATTTATATAGAGGTCTTTCAATCCCACAGGATTTATATAGAGGTCTTTCAATCCCACAGGATTTATATAGAGGTCTTTCAATCACACAGGATTTATATAGAGGTCTTTCAATCCCACATGGAAAATGTAATGTGGACATCACTTCAGGGTCAGACTGTATGCTTTTGAAGTAAAACCATCCCTAGTGACTGACCGTAGGGATGCAGTATGAACATATAGGACAATAAAAGGGACCTGTGGTTCTTACCGGGGTGAGGAACTTGTAGGTGAGGTGTGCATTCTCTGCCATCACATCAGCAGCCAGATCAAAATACTGAGACAGAATATAAGGAGAGAAAGAGAGAGAGTACAGTAGATATACAGTAGTAGAGTACAGTAGAGTACAGTAGATATACAGTAATAGAGTACAGTAGAGTATAGTAGATATACAGTAGTAGAGTACAGAAGAGTATAGTAGATATACAGTAGTAGAGTACAGTAGAGTACAGTATAACAGTATAGTACAGTATAACAGCAGAGTACAGTATAACAGTATAGTACAGTATAACAGTATAGTAGATATACAGTAGTAGAGTACAGTAGAGTACAGTATAACAGTAGAGTACAGTATAACAGTAGAGTACAGTATAACAGTAGAGTACAGTATAACAGTATAGTAGATATACAGTAGTAGAGTACAGTAGAGTACAGTATAACAGTATAGTACAGTATAACAGTAGAGTACAGTATAACAGTATAGTACAGTATAACAGTAGAGTACAGTATAACAGTAGAGTACAGTATAACAGTAGAGTACAGTATAACAGTATAGTAGATATACAGTAGTAGAGTACAGTAGAGTACAGTATAACAGTAGAGTACAGTATAACAGTATAGTACAGTATAACAGTAGAGTACAGTATAACAGTAGAGTACAGTATAACAGTAGAGTAGATATACAGTAGTAGAGTACAGTAGAGTACAGTATAACAGTAGAGTACAGTATAACAGTTGAGTATAGTATAACAGTATAGTAGATATACAGTAGTAGAGTACAGTAGAGTACAGTATAACAGTATAGTAGATATACAATAGTAGAGTACAGTAGAGTACAGTATAACAGTATAGTAGATATACAGTAGTAGAGTACAGTAGAGTACAGTATAACAGTAGAGTACAGTATAACAGTAGAGTACAGTATAACAGTAGAGTACAGTATAACAGTATAGTAGATATACAATAGTAGAGTACAGTAGAGTACAGTATAACAGTAGAGTACAGTATAACAGTAGAGTACAGTATAACAGTATAGTACAGTATAACAGTAGAGTAGATATACAGTAGTAGAGTACAGTAGAGTACAGTATAACAGTAGAGTACAGTATAACAGTAGAGTATAGTATAACAGTATAGCAGATATACAGTAGTAGAGTACAGTAGAGTACAGTATAACAGTATAGTAGATATACAATACTAGAGTACAGTAGAGTACAGTATAACAGTATAGTACAGTATAACAGTAGAGTACAGTATAACAGTATAGTACAGTATAACAGTAGAGTACAGTATAACAGTATAGTAGATATAGAGTAGTAGAGTACAGTAGAGTACAGTATAACAGTAGAGTACAGTATAACAGTAGAGTACAGTATAACAGTAGAGTACAGTATAACAGTAGAGTACAGTATAACAGTATAGTAGATATACAGTAGTAGAGTACAGTAGAGTACAGTATAACAGTAGAGTACAGTATAACAGTAGAGTACAGTATAACAGTATAGTAGATATACAGTAGTAGAGTACAGTAGAGTACAGTATAACAGTAGAGTACAGTATAACAGTAGAGTACAGTATAACAGTAGAGTACAGTATAACAGTAGAGTACAGTATAACAGTAGAGTGCAGTAGAGTATAATATAATATAGTAGAGTACAGTAGAGTATAGTATAATATAGTAGAGTACAGTAGAGTATAATATAATATAGTGCAGTACAGTATACTAGTATAATATAGTAGAGTACAGTAGAGTATAGTATAATATAGTAGAGTGCAGTAGAGTATAATATAATATGGCAGGGTACAGTATACTAGTATAATATAGTAGAGTAGAGTATAATATGGTAGAGTACTGTATACTTGTATAATATAGTAGAGTATAGTAGAGTACATTATAATTTAGTATAGTACTGTATAATAGTATAATAGAGTAGAGTACAGTAGAGTATATTATAATATAGTATAGTACTGTATAATAGTATAATATAGTAGAGTATAGTAGAGTATATTATAATATAGTATAGTACTGTATAATAGTATAATATAGTAGAGTACAGTAGAGTACAGTATAACAGTATAGTAGATATACAGTAGTAGAGTACAGTAGAGTACAGTATAACAGTAGAGTACAGTATAACAGTAGAGTACAGTATAACAGTATAGTAGATATACAATAGTAGAGTACAGTAGAGTACAGTATAACAGTATAAAAGATATACAGTAGTAGAGTACAGTAGAGTACAGTATAACAGTAGAGTACAGTATAACAGTAGAGTACAGTATAACAGTATAGTAGATATACAGTAGTAGAGTACAGTAGAGTACAGTATAACAGTAGAGTACAGTATAACAGTAGAGTACAGTATAACAGTATAGTAGATATACAATAGTAGAGTACAGTAGAGTACAGTATAACAGTATAGTAGATATACAGTAGTAGAGTACAGTAGAGTACAGTATAACAGTAGAGTACAGTATAACAGTAGAGTACAGTATAACAGTATAGTAGATATACAGTAGTAGAGTACAGTAGAGTACAGTATAACAGTAGAGTACAGTATAACAGTAGAGTACAGTATAACAGTATAGTAGATATACAATAGTAGAGTACAGTAGAGTACAGTATAACAGTATAGTAGATATACAGTAGTAGAGTACAGTAGAGTACAGTATAACAGTAGAGTACAGTATAACAGTAGAGTACAGTATAACAGTATAGTAGATATACAATAGTAGAGTACAGTAGAGTACAGTATAACAGTATAGTAGATATACAATAGTAGAGTACAGTAGAGTACAGTATAACAGTATAGTAGATATACAGTAGTAGAGTACAGTAGAGTACAGTATAACAGTAGAGTACAGTATAACAGTATAGTACAGTATAACAGTAGAGTACAGTATAACAGTATAGTACAGTATAATAGTAGAGTACAGTATAACAGTAGCGTACAGTATAACAGTAGAGTACAGTATAACAGTAGAGTACAGTATAACAGTAGAGTACAGTATAACAGTAGAGTGCAGTAGAGTATAATATAATATAGTAGAGTACAGTAGAGTATAGTATAATATAGTAGAGTACAGTAGAGTATAATATAATATAGTACAGTACAGTATACTAGTATAATATAGTAGAGTACAGTAGAGTATAGTATAATATAGTAGAGTGCAGTAGAGTATAATACAATATGGCAGGGTACAGTATACTAGTATAATATAGTAGAGTAGAGTATAATATGGTAGAGTACTGTATACTTGTATAATATAGTAGAGTATAGTAGAGTACATTATAATTTAGTATAGTACTGTATAATAGTATAATAGAGTAGAGTACAGTAGAGTATATTATAATATAGTATAGTACTGTATAATAGTATAATATAGTAGAGTATAGTAGAGTATATTATAATATAGTATAGTACTGTATAATAGTATAATATAGTAGAGTACAGTAGAGTACAGTATAACAGTATAGTAGATATACAGTAGTAGAGTACAGTAGAGTACAGTATAACAGTAGAGTACAGTATAACAGTATAGTAGATATACAATAGTAGAGTACAGTAGCGTACAGTATAACAGTATAGTAGATATACAGTAGTAGAGTACAGTAGAGTACAGTATAATAGTAGAGTACAGTATAACAGTAGAGTACAGTATAACAGTAGAGTACAGTATAACAGTATAGTACAGTATAATAGTAGAGTACAGTATAACAGTAGAGTGCAGTAGAGTATAATATAATATAGTAGAGTACAGTAGAGTATAGTATAGTAGAGTACAGCAGGGTATAGTATAATATAGTAGAGTACAGTATAGTAGAGTACAATATAGTAGAGTACTGTATAATAGTATAGTATAGTAGAGTACAGTAGAGTATAGTGCAGTATAATAGTATAATATATTAGACTATAGTACAATATAGTAAAGTACAGTATAATAGTATATTATAGTAGAGTACAGAATAATAGTATAATATAGTAGAGTGCAGTAGAGTTTAATATAATATAGTAGGGTACAGTATACTAGTATAATATAGTAGAGTACAGTAGAGTATAATATAATATAGTAGAGTACAGTATACTAGTATAATATAGAAGAGCACAGTAGAGTATAATATAATATAGTAGGGTACAGTATACTAGTATAATATAGTAGAGTACAGTAGAGTATAATATAATATAGTACAGTACAGTATACTAGTATAATATAGTAGAGTACAGTAGAGTATAATATAATATAGTACAGTATACTAGTATAATATAGTAGAGTTCAGTAGAGTATAGTATAATATAGTAGAGTACAGTAGAGTATAATGTAATATAGTAGGGTACAGTATACTAGTATAATATAGTAGAGTACAGTAGAGTATAATGTAATATAGTAGGGTACAGTATACAAGTATAATATAGTAGAGTACAGTAGAGTATAGTATAATATAGTGGAGTACAGCAGAGTATAGTATAATATAGTAGGGTGCAGTATACTAGTATAATATAGTAGAGTACAGTATAGTATAATATAGTAGGGTACAGTATACTAGTATAATATAGTAGAGTACAGTAGAGGATAATATAATATAGTACAGTACAGTATACTAGTATAATATAGTAGAGTACAGTAGAGTATAGTATAATATAGTAGAGTGCAGTAGAGTATAATATAATATGGCAGGGTACAGTATACTAGTATAATATAGTAGAGTAGAGTATAATATGGTAGAGTACTGTATACTAGTATAATATAGTAGAGTGCAGTATAGTTTAATATAATATAGTACAGTACAGTATACTAGTATAATATAGTAGAGTACAGTTGAGTATAGTATAATATAGTACAGTACAGTATACTAGTATAATATAGTAGAGTACAGTAGAGTATAGTATAATATAGTAGAGTACAGTAGAGTATAATATAATATAGTACAGTACAGTATACTAGTATAATATAGTAGAGTACAGTAGAGTATAATATAATATAGTAGAGTACAGTAGAGTATAGTATAATATAGTAGGGTACAGTATACTAGTATAATATAGTAGAGTACAGTAGAGTATAGTATAATATAGTAGGGTACAGTATACTAGTATAATATAGTAGAGTACAGTAGAGTATAATATAATATAGTACAGTACAGTATACTAGTATAATATAGTAGAGTACAGTAGATTATAGTATAATATAGTAGGGTACAGTATACTAGTATAATATAGTAGAGTACAGTAGAGTATAGTATAATATAGTAGGGTACAGTATACTAGTATAATATAGTAGAGTACAGTAGAGTATAGTATAATATAGTGGAGTACAGTAGAGTATAGTATAATATAGTAGGGTACAGTATACTAGTATAATATAGTAGGGTACAGTATACTAGTATAATATAGTAGAGTACAGTAGAGTATAATATAATATAGTACAGTACAGTATACCATTATAATATAGTAGAGTACAGTAGAGTATAGTATAATATAGTAGGGTACAGTATACTAGTATAATATAGTAGAGTACAGTAGAGTATAGTATAATATAGTGGAGTACAGTAGAGTATAGTATAATATAGTAGGGTACAGTATACTAGTATAATATAGTAGGGTACAGTATACTAGTATAATATAGTAGAGTACAGTAGAGTATAATATAATATAGTACAGTACAGTATACCAGTATAATATAGTATAGTACAGTAGAGTATAGTATAATATAGTAGAGTACAGTAGAGTATAATGTAATATGGCAGGGTACAGTATACTAGTATAATATAGTAGAGTAGAGTATAATATGGTAGAGTACTGTATACTTGTATAATATAGTAGAGTATAGTAGAGTACATTATAATTTAGTATAGTACTGTATAATAGTATAATATAGTAGAGTATAGTAGAGTATATTATAATATAGTATGGTACTGTATAATAGTATAATATAGTAGAGTATAGTAGAGTATATTATAATATAGTATAGTACTGTATAATAGTATAATATAGTAGAGTATAGTAGAGTACAGTATAATAGTATAATATATTAGACTACCGTATAATATAGTAGAATACAGTATAATATAGTAGAATACAGTATAATAGTATAATAGAGTAGAGTACAGTAGAGTATAGTATAGTAGAGTACAGTATAATAGTATAATATATTAGACTACAGTATAATATAGTAGAATACAGTATAATAGAGTAGAGTACAGTAAAGTACAGTATACTATAGTAGTGTATAATAGTATAATATACTATAGTACCGTAGAATACCCTACCTCATATTTGCAGTAGAGTACAGTATAATATAGTACTGTATAATAGTATAATATACTATAGTACCGCAGAATACCCTACCTCATATTTGCAGTAGAGTACAGTATAATATAGTACTGTATAATAGTATAATAGAGTAGAGTACAGTAGAGTACAGTATACTATAGTAGTGTATAATAGTATAATATACTATAGTACCGTAGAATACCCTACCTCATATTTGCAGTACAGTAACAGCAGGTTTCCGAAGGTGACCGGGGGGAAGGGGATCTGCTGCAAGAGGAAGGCCAGTTTCTCAAAACCCTCCGATGGCTTCTTATCCATGTTCATCAGGGCCTGGTTGTGGAGCGTCACTGGGTCCAGCTCCTACAGGACAACAGACATGTGGAAATAACTATTTGCTCTTTAACTAACTTGCCTAGTTAAATACAGGATCAAATAAAAATTAATTAAAATGATATTTCATTGTCCATTTGGTTAGAAGGAGAATGTCTCCACACACACACGTCACAACAGCTTTCTGTCTGACAAGAGTGCTCCTGGTCCCCTGGTCCCCATCAGTGTGTGAGTGTTGATATAGATGGTCATTAGAGGGCAGCACCCACTGAGCCACAGATAGAGATGTACCTTACAGCACCACTGTCTCCAACCTACATGAGTGGTAAAGGGCTGACATATGTACACACACACACACAAGTACACACACAGTACCTCCTCTGATCTGGGAGGCATGTCAGTCAAGGCCTCCTGAGCTGCATCGCCTGGAGACAGACAGACAGAGAGACAGAGTGGGGCTTACTTACAAGCCCTTATGCAGTTTATTAAGTAAAAAATAGATAAGTAAAATAATAAATAAATAAATAAAAGAAATGAATAAAAGTAACAAATAATTAAAGAGCAGCAGTAAAATAACAATAGCGAGGCTATATAATGTGCGGGGGCACTGGTTAGTCGAGGTAATTGAGGTGATATGTACATGTAGGTAGAGTTTAAGTGACTACGCATAGATTATAAACAGAGAGTACCAGCCTGGTATACTAAAGAGAACTGGTAATTTCGGACAGCCTGGTCACAGTACACCCCCTGGACAGAATACTAGTCTATCACAGTACACCCCCTGGATCACAGTACACCCCCTGGACAGAATGCTAGTCTATCACAGTACACCCCCTGGACAGAATGCTAGTCTATCACAGTACACCCCCTGGACAGAATGCTAGTCTGTCACAGTACACCCCCTGGACAGAATGCTAGTCTATCACAGTACACCCCCTGGACAGAATGCTAGTCTATCACAGTACACCCCCTGGAGAGAATGCTAGTCTATCACAGTACACCCCCTGGATCACAGTACACCCCCTGGACAGAATGCTAGTCTATCACAGTACACCCCCTGGACAGAATGCTAGTCTATCACAGTACACCCCCTGGACAGAATGCTAGTCTATCACAGTACACCCCCTGGATCACAGTACACCCCCTGGACAGAATGCTAGTCCATCACAGTACACCCCCTGGACAGAATGCTGGTCTATCACAGTACACCCCCTGGACAGAATGCTAGTCTATCACAGTACACCCCCTGGACAGAATGCTAGTCTATCACAGTACACCCCCTGGACAGAATACAGTACACCCCCTGGATCACAGTACACCCCCTGGACAGAATGCTAGTCTATCACAGTACACCCCCTGGACGGAATGCTAGTCTATCACAGTACACCCCCTGGACAGAATGCTAGTCTATCACAGTACACCCCCTGGACAGAGTACAAGTCTATCACAGTACACCCCCTGAATAGAATGCTAGTCTATCACAGTACACCCCCTGAATAGAATGCTAGTCTATCACAGTACACCCCCTGGACAGAATGCTAGTCTATCACAGTACACCCCCTGGACAGAATGCTAGTCTATCACAGTATACCCCCTGAATAGAATGCTAGTCTATCACAGTACACCCCCTGGACATAATACTAGTCTATCACAGTACACCCCCTGGACAGAATGCTAGTCTATCACAGTACACCCCCTGGATAGAATGCTAGTCTCTCACAGTACACCCCCTGAATAGAATGCTAGTCTATCTTAGTACACCCCCTGGACAGAATGCTAGTCTATCACAGTACACCCCCTGGACAGAATGCTAGTCTATCACAGTACACCCCCTGGACAGAATGCTAGTCTATCACAGAGCTTTAGACACCAACCTATCTCCTTAATGCTGAGAGTCAAGCAGAGAGTCAATCAGGTCCCATTTTGACAGTTTTTGTTACGACTCCCAACCCTCCAACCTCAGGGCGGATACTCTAACCACACGGCTGCTGAATGTACTCACAGTTTTTTAGCTGGTATTCTATAGCAGCCTTGAGGTTGAAGCCTTCTATGAGGGCGGTCTCATGTAGGATCAGGGTGTTCCCAACACTCCTCACGTCAATGCCCTCTGTCGTCATGCCAACGCTCAGCTCTGGACGACGAGAACACACACACACAGCACAGAGAGACACAGGATGGTCAGGGGAAAACATGGATGAGAAGGAGGGTCACTAAGGGAAAACCCCAACAGGGTGATCAGGTATCTAACTAAACAGGTGTGCTGTCATTTTAAAGCCGACCTGGATGTTCCCTGATCCCTCTCTCGATGATCTCTCCGATGAACTTGAGGGCCTGACCATACTGTTTCATACTGTAGTAGCACAGACCTATGTTGTAGGACAGTTCTGAGACAGGAGGGAGGAGAGAGAGGCAGGGAGAGGAGGAGAGAATTAGGGGGGAGGGACAGGGAGATAGGGAGGGCGGAGAGGAGAGAGAGGGAGAGAAGGAGAGAATTAGAGGGAGAGGAGAGAGAGGGAGGGAGAGGAGGAGAGAATTAGGGGGGAGAGGAGAGAGAGGGAGGGAGAGGAGGAGAGAATTAGGGGGGAGAGGAGAGAGAGGGAGGGAGAGAAGGAGAGAATTAGGGGGGAGAGGAGAGAGAGGGAGGGAGAGGAGGAGAGAATTATGGGGGAGAGGAGAGAGAGGGAGGGAGAGGAAGAGAGAATTAGGGGGAGAGGAGAGAATTAGGGGGATAGGAGAGAGAGGGAGGGAGACAAGGAGAGAATTATGGGGGAGAGGAGAGAGAGGGAGGGAGAGGAAGAGAGAATTAGGGGGAGAGGAGAGAATTAGGGGGAGAGGAGAGAGAGGGAGGGAGAGGAGGAGAGAATTAGGGGGAGGAAGAGAGTAAATGCAAGAGACTTGTAGGACAGGCAAAAGGTTATAGATGTTTTCCTCTGTGTGTGAGTGAGCGCGTGCAGTTACCTGGTTGGTAGACCAGCACCTGCATGGCAGACATGAACTTCTTGCAAGCCTCCTCGTACTCCCCCTCCTTGTAGAGTAGACAGCCCATGTCCACGTCATAGTCTGGGTCGTCCTGGGGAAGCTGCTCTACCAGTGTCTGACAGGGAGAGGGTTCATAAAGGCCTTATAAGAGCTCATAAAGGGTTATAGGGAGTCATAAGGGCGTATTCGTTGAGAAAATGTGTTATAAGGGGTCTCGAGGGTTTCTAAATGGATCAAAAACACTAACTAAGCAGTTATAAGAGGTTATATTAAGTTCTCCTGACCTCATGACATACAGTAACTACTTAAGTTCTCCTGACCTCATGACATACAGTAACTACCAGGTTATATTAGGTTCTCCTGACCTCATGACATACAGTAACTACTTAAGTTATCCTGCCTGACCTCATGACATACAGTAACTACTTAAGTTCTCCTGACCTCATAACATACAGTAACTACCAGGTTATATTAGGTTCTCCTGACCTCATGACATACAGTAACTACCAGGTTATATTAAGTTCTCCTGACCTCATGACATACAGTAACTACTTAAGTTCTCCTGACCTCATGACATACAGTAACTACCAGGTTATATTAGGTTCTCCTGACCTCATGACATACAGTAACTACTTAAGTTCTCCTGACCTCATGACATACAGTAACTACCAGGTTATATTAAGTTCTCCTGACCTCATGACATACAGTCACTACTTAGGTTCTCCTGACCTCATGACATACAGTAACTACCAGGTTCTATTAGGTTCTCCTGACCTCATGACATACAGTAACTACCAGGTTATATTAGGTTCTCCTGACCTCATGACATACAGTAACTACTTAAGTTCTCCTGACCTCATGACATACAGTAACTATCAGGTTATATTAAGTTCTCCTGACCTCATGACATACAGTAACTACCAGGTTATATTAGGTTCTCCTGAACTCATGACATACAGTAACTACCAGGTTATATTAAGTTCTCCTGACCTCATGACATACAGTCACTACTTAGGTTCTCCTGAACTCATGACATACAGTAACTACCAGGTTCTATTAGGTTCTCCTGACCTCATGACATACAGTAACTACCAGGTTATATTAAGTTCTCCTGACCTCATGACATACAGTAACTACCAGGTTATATTAGGTTCTCCTGACCTCATGACATACAGTAACTACTTAAGTTCTCCTGACCTCATGACATACAGTAACTACCAGGTTATATTAAGTTCTCCTGACCTCATGACATACAGTAACTACTTAAGTTCTCCTGACCTCATGACATACAGTAACTACCAGGTTATATTAGGTTCTCCTGACCTCATGACATACAGTAACTACTTAAGTTCTCCTGACCTCATGACATACAGTAACTACCAGGTTATATTAAGCTCTCCTGACCTCATGACATACAGTAACTACTTAAGTTCTCCTGACCTCATGACATACAGTAACTACTTAAGTTCTCCTGACCTCATGACATACAGTAACTACCAGGTTATATTAAGTTCTCCTGACCTCATGACATACAGTAACTACCAGGTTATATTAGGTTCTCCTGACCTCATGACATACAGTAACTACCAGGTTATATTAAGTTCTCCTGACCTCATGACATACAGTAACTACTTAAGTTCTCCTGACCTCATGACATACAGTAACTACCAGGTTATATTAAGTTCTCCTGACCTCATGACATACAGTAACTACCAGGTTATATTAAGTTCTCCTGACCTCATGACATACAGTAACTACTTAAGTTCTCCTGACCTCATGACATACAGTAACTACCAGGTTATATTAAGTTCTCCTGACCTCATGACATACAGTAACTACCAGGTTATATTAAGTTCTCCTGACCTCATGACATACAGTAACTACCAGGTTATATTAAGTTCTCCTGACCTCATGACATACAGTAACTACTTAAGTTCTCCTGACCTCATGACATACAGTAACTACCAGGTTATATTAAGTTCTCCTGACCTCATGACATACAGTAACTACTTAAGTTCTCCTGACCTCATGACATACAGTAACTACTTAAGTTCTCCTGACCTCATGACATACAGTAACTACCAGGTTATATTAAGTTCTCCTGACCTCATGACATACAGTAACTACTTAAGTTCTCCTGACCTCATGACATACAGTAACTACCAGGTTATATTAGGTTCTCATGACCTCATGACATACAGTAACTACTTAAGTTCTCCTGACCTCATGACATACAGTAACTACTTAAGTTCTCCTGACCTCATGACATACAGTAACTACCAGGTTATATTAAGTTCTCCTGACCTCATGACATACAGTAACTACCAGGTTATATTAGGTTCTCCTGACCTCATGACATACAGTAACTACCAGGTTATATTAAGTTCTCCTGACCTCATGACATACAGTAACTACTTAAGTTCTCCTGACCTCATGACATACAGTAACTACCAGGTTATATTAGGTTCTCCTGACCTCATGACATACAGTAACTACTTAAGTTCTCCTGACCTCATGACATACAGTAACTACTTAAGTTCTCCTGACCTCATGACATACAGTAACTACCAGGTTATATTAGGTTCTCCTGACCTCATGACATACAGTAACTACTTAAGTTCTCCTGACCTCATGACATACAGTAACTACCAGGTTATATTAAGTTCTCCTGACCTCATGACATACAGTAACTACTTAAGTTCTCCTGACCTCATGACATACAGTAACTACCAGGTTATATTAGGTTCTCATGACCTCATGACATACAGTAACTACTTAAGTTCTCCTGACCTCATGACATACAGTAACTACTTAAGTTCTCCTGACCTCATGACATACAGTAACTACCAGGTTATATTAAGTTCTCCTGACCTCATGACATACAGTAACTACCAGGTTATATTAGGTTCTCCTGACCTCATGACATACAGTAACTACCAGGTTATATTAAGTTCTCCTGACCTCATGACATACAGTAACTACTTAAGTTCTCCTGACCTCATGACATACAGTAACTACCAGGTTATATTAGGTTCTCCTGACCTCATGACATACAGTAACTACTTAAGTTCTCCTGACCTCATGACATACAGTAACTACTTAAGTTCTCCTGACCTCATGACATACAGTAACTAGCAGGTTATATTAGGTTCTCCTGACCTCATGACATACAGTAACTACTTAAGTTCTCCTGACCTCATGACATACAGTAACTACTTAAGTTCTCCTGACCTCATGACATACAGTAACTACCAGGTTATATTAAGTTCTCCTGACCTCATGACATACAGTAACTACTTAAGTTCTCCTGACCTCATGACATACAGTAACTACCAGGTTATATTAGGTTTTCCTGACCTCATGACATACAGTAACTACTTAAGTTCTCCTGACCTCATGACATACAGTAACTACTTAAGTTCTCCTGACCTCATGACATACAGTAACTACTTAAGTTCTCCTGACCTCATGACATACAGTAACTACCAGGTTATATTAAGTTCTCCTGACCTCATGACATACAGTAACTACTTAAGTTCTCCTGACCTCATGACATACAGTAACTACCAGGTTATATTAAGTTCTCCTGACCTCATGACATACAGTAACTACTTAAGTTCTCCTGACCTCATGACATACAGTAACTACCAGGTTATATTAAGTTCTCCTGACCTCATGACATACAGTAACTACTTAAGTTCTCCTGACCTCATGACATACAGTAACTACTTAAGTTCTCCTGACCTCATGACATACAGTAACTACCAGGTTATATTAAGCTCTCCTGACCTCATGACATACAGTAACTACCAGGTTATATTAAGTTCTCCTGACCTCATGACATACAGTAACTACTTAAGTTCTCTTGACCTCATGACATACAGTAACTACCAGGTTATATTAGGTTCTCCTGACCCCATGACATACAGTAACTACCAGGTTATATTAAGTTCTCCTGACCTCATGACATACAGTAACTACTTAAGTTCTCCTGACCT
Organism: Oncorhynchus mykiss; assembly: GCF_013265735.2. Classification (NCBI taxonomy): domain Eukaryota; kingdom Metazoa; phylum Chordata; class Actinopteri; order Salmoniformes; family Salmonidae; genus Oncorhynchus; species Oncorhynchus mykiss. The sequence goes on from NC_048577.1 coordinate 71,722,660, forward strand.
CATGACATACAGTAACTACCAGGTTATATTAGGTTCTCCTGACCTCATGACATACAGTAACTACTTAAGTTCTCCTGACCTCATGACATACAGTAACTACCAGGTTATATTAAGTTCTCCTGACCTCATGACATACAGTAACTACTTAAGTTCTCCTGACCTCATGACATACAGTAACTACCAGGTTATATTAGGTTCTCCTGACCTCATGACATACAGTAACTACCAGGTTCTATTAGGTTCTCCTGACCTCATGACATACAGTAACTACCAGGTTATATTAAGTTCTCCTGACCTCATGACATACAGTAACTACCAGGTTATATTAGGTTCTCCTGACCTCATGACATACAGTAACTACTTAAGTTCTCCTGACCTCATGACATACAGTAACTACCAGGTTCTATTAGGTTATCCTGACCTCATGACATACAGTAACTACTTAAGTTCTCCTGACCTCATGACATACAGTAACTACCAGGTTATATTAGGTTCTCCTGACCTCATGACATACAGTAACTACTTAAGTTCTCCTGACCTCATGACATACAGTAACTACCAGGTTCTATTAGGTTCTCCTGACCCCATGACATACAGTAACTACCAGGTTCTATTAGGTTCTCCTGACCTCATGACATACAGTAACTACCAGGTTATATTAGGTTCTCCTGACCTCATGACATACAGTAACTACCAGGTACATGTTTCTGGTCTTTAGTTCTGGTTCTAGTTCTGGTTAAGTTCTGTTCTAGTTCTGGTTAAGTTGTGGTTCTAGTTCTGGGTCTAGTTCCGGTTCTGGTTTAGTTCTGGTTCTAGTTCTGGTTTAGTTCTGTTCTAGTTTTAGTTCTAGTGCTGGTTTAGTTCTGGTTCTAGTTCTGGTTCTGATTTAATGATAGTACTAGTTATGGTTTAGTTATGGTTCTAGTTATGGTTCTGATTTAGTTCTGGTTCTAGTTCTGGCACGAGTCATGGTTCTATTGATGTTCTAGTCATGGTTCTAGTCATGAATCTAGTCATAGTTCTAGTCATGGTTCTAGTTCTGGTTATAGTCATGGTTCTATTGATGTTCTAGCCATGGTTCTAGTCATGGTTCTGGTTCTAGTCATGGTTCTAGTCATGGCTCTAGTCATATGTCTAGTTCAGTTTCTAGTCATGGTTTTAGTCATGGTTCTAGTTCAGGTCCTAGTCATGGTTCTAGTTCTAGTCATGGTTCTAGTTCAGGTTCAAGTCATGGTTTTAGTCATGGTTCTAGTTCAGGTTCTAGTCATGGTTCAAGTTCTGGTTCTAGTTATGTTTCTAGTCATGTTTCTAGTCATGTTTCTAGTCATGTTTCTAGTCATGTTTCTAGTCATGGTTCTAGTTCTGGTTCTAGTCATGGTTCTAGTTCTGGTTCTAGTCATGGTTCTAGTTATGGCCAAGTCCAGTATATGTCCAATACTAGTCTCTACTAACCTTCGCTCCAGAGTACTCCTCTTCTCCGTATTTGATGGATGCCTGCAGTTTGATCATCTGTGGGAGAGATGGACAGAACATGGGTCAGAAGAGACAAAATAACGAAGAGAATATGGTTGAAGAACAGAATTATATCTCAGTGTGGTAAGATAACTCTACCTGGTAGTAAACATTATAACTCTACCTGGTAGTAAACATTATGACTCTACCTGGTAGTAAACATTATAACTCTACCTGGTAGTAAACATTATAACTCTACCTGGTAGTAAACATTATGACTCTACCTGGTAGTAAACATTATAACTCTACCTGGTAGTAAACATTATGACTCTACCTGGTAGTAAACATTATAACTCTACCTGGTAGTAAACATTATAACTCTACCTGGTAGTAAACATTATAACTCTACCTGGTAGTAAACATTATAACTCTACCTGATTGTAAACATTATAACTCTACCTGGTAGTAAACATTATAACTCTACCTGGTAGTAAACATTATAACTCTACCTGATTGTAAACATTATAACTCTACCTGGTAGTAAACATTATAACTCTACCTGGTGGGGCTGGTAGTAAACATTATAACTCTACCTGGTAGTAAACATTATAACTCTACCTGGTAGTAAACATTATAACTCTACCTGGTAGTAAACATTATGACTCTACCTGGTAGTAAACATTATAACTCTACCTGGTAGTAAACATTATAACTCTACCTGGTAGTAAACATTATAACTCTACCTGGTAGTAAACATTATAACTCTACCTGGTAGTAAACATTATAACTCTACCTGGTAGTAAACATTATAACTCTACCTGGTAGTAAACATTATGACTCTACCTGGTAGTAAACATTATAACTCTACCTGGTAGTAAACATTATGACTCTACCTGGTAGTAAACATTATAACTCTACCTGGTAGTAAACATTATAACTCTACCTGGTAGTAAACATTATAACTCTACCTGGTAGTAAACATTATAACTCTACCTGGTAGTAAACATTATAACTCTACCTGGTAGTAAACATTATAACTCTACCTGGTGGGGCTGGTAGTAAACATTATAACTCTACCTGGTAGTAAACATTATAACTCTACCTGGTAGTAAACATTATAACTCTACCTGGTAGTAAACATTATAACTCTACCTGGTAGTAAACATTATAACTCTACCTGGTAGTAAACATTATGACTCTACCTGGTAGTAAACATTATAACTCTACCTGGTAGTAAACATTATAACTCTACCTGGTAGTAAACATTATAACTCTACCTGGTAGTAAACATTATAACTCTACCTGGTAGTAAACATTATAACTCTACCTGGTAGTAAACATTATAACTCTACCTGGTGGGTCTGGTAGTAAACATTATAACTCTACCTGGTGGGTCTGGTAGTAAACATTATAACTCTACCTGGTAGTAAAACATTATAACTCTACCTGGTAGTAAAACATTATAACTATACCTGGTAGTAAACATTATAACTCTACCTGGTAGTAAACATTATAACTCTACCTGGTGGGGCTGGTAGTAAACATTATAACTCTACCTGGTAGTAAACATTATAACTCTACCTGGTAGTAAACATTACAACTCTACCTGGTAGTAAACATTATAACTCTACCTGGTAGTAAACATTATAACTCTACCTGGTGGGGCTGGTAGTAAACATTATAACTCTACCTGGTAGTAAACATTATAACTCTACCTGGTAGTAAACATTATAACTCTACCTGGTAGTAAACATTATAACTCTACCTGGTAGTAAACATTATGACTCTACCTGGTAGTAAACATTATAACTCTACCTGGTAGTAAACATTATAACTCTACCTGATTGTAAACATTATAACTCTACCTGGTAGTAAACATTATAACTCTACCTGGTGGGGCTGGTAGTAAACATTATAACTCTACCTGGTAGTAAACATTATAACTCTACCTGGTAGTAAACATTATAACTCTACCTGGTAGTAAACATTATAACTCTACCTGGTAGTAAACATTATAACTCTACCTGGTAGTAAACATTATAACTCTACCTGGTAGTAAACATTATAACTCTACCTGGTAGTAAACATTATAACTCTACCTGGTAGTAAACATTATAACTCTACCTGGTAGTAAACATTATAACTCTACCTGGTGGGGCAGGAGAGGTTCCGGATCCTGGTAAATAGGTTCCAGAACAAAACAGTCCAAAACTGAGAGGTTCTGTGTCCTGTTGTGGCAGGATCCGGCTCAAATGAAGCACTGATTCTACCTCAACCTTGGTATTATAACTTCATGTCGGAAGTGTACCTTGGTGTGGCTGGTAGGGTTGTCCAATAGAAAGGTAGCCTTCATGGCCTCGGGGTAGGCACAGGCCCCGTACAGAGACTGGGCGTAATACAGCCTGTACTCCTCCACCTCGGGGTGTAGCTGAGTCAGCTGCTCATAGCACTCTGCTGCGTTGGTGAAGTCCTGCATGTGGTAGTAGCAGTAGCCTAGCAGAGACAGGGCTGCCCGTGACTGGGAGGAGGAGGAGAAGGTAGAGGAGGAGGAGAATAAGAAGATTACGGGCTCCATTCAATCCATATCGCCCAAGTTCAGCATTATATGGTGATTGACATTTAAAGGTAATGTTCCCGCATTCCATGAGACTGCAGTCACGGTAAACGCTGCATATATTGGCTAAAGGTAATCGAAAATGACCTTTCAATTTTCAAGAACGCTATAGCGATGAACTTTGCCAATACGGATTGAATCGAGCCCTAGATGTATTGTCCAATGAAATAGTCTGAGGGACAGTCTGTTTGTGCTATCATGACAAGTCACTCATTAGCAAGCTAAACATTGGCTTGCCGGTGACAGCAATGGAGTTGGCAATAGCACAAACTGATCTGGGAGCAGGCTATAGAAGGAGACAACAGATCTGGGACCAGGCTATAGAAGGAGACGACAGACCTGGGACCAGGCTATAGAAGGAGACAACAGATCTGGGACCAGGCTATAGAAGGAGACAACAGATCTGGGACCAGGCTATAGAAGGAGACAACAGATCTGGGACCAGGCTATAGAAGGAGACATCAGATCTGGGACCAGGCTATAGAAGGAGACAACAGATCTGGGACCAGGCTATAGAAGGAGACGACAGATCTGGGACCAGGCTATAGAAGGAGACGACAGATCTGGGACCAGACTATAGAAGGAGAAAACAGATCTGGGACCAGGCTATAGAAGGAGACAACAGACCTGGGACCAGGCTTTAGAAGGAGACAACAGACCTGTGACCAGGCTATAGAAGGAGACAACAGATCTGGGACTAGGCTATAGAAGGAGACAACAGATCTGGGAGCACACACACACACAGACAGACACACACACACTCACTCACTACCTTCATCTGTTTCTGCAGTTCATTGCTGAGGATGTGGATAGCCTCTCCATACCGCCCATCTTTGATCTATAGGAGAACAGAGTTAGCAGCTAGTTATAAAATAATACATGAGCTATCTAGCTAGCTATGTTGTCACACTCAGTTCGTTAGCTAGCGTTAGGCTATAGCCTGAGCCTTGAAATTGAAGGGTCTGTCAGGCTAGCTTAATCAAAGTTAGCTAGCTTGCTATAGCCCCAATTTGTGAAATTCGTATTGTGACGTTAGCTAGCTGGAATTCGCTATATAATCAACATGACAATTTGATAAAATACCACAAGTTAAAATAACCAGTTTCATTATCAGCTAGCTAGCTATCATGGCTAGCGTTAGTATCCATGGTATGTAACGTTAGCTATGCAAGCGACCAACTTCTCACCATTTTGTAGACGGTGGCGGTGTATTCGCCGTCTTTAATCGTTGTCAGTGTCATGATTTTGCCGCTAAATCTACAGTTCTCAAAGGTAAGACTATTTTCACGCGAAAAATTATTGCCGATTCACCAATAATCCCAATTAGTGCACCATGTTTAGGCGTTATTTACTTTTCTACACATTCAACGCACAGGAAGTGTTACTTAGCAACCGTACCGGAAACGGAAACCCCGACGTTGAATAACTTTAAGACGGAGGAGCGTCTGTTGTGAGCTATTACCATAGAGATTGACAGAGACCTTTAGTGGCCAAAAGGCTGCTATAGTATGGGCAGCACCATTGAAGGCTTCCACCATTCTTCTGCCATTTTAAAGTAGTCAACTGGGTGGGGACTCCTATGGGTTGTAGCAGACTATCCATTATATTGACCAGAATTTAAAGTGGCCGCTCTAAAAATGAAAATAAATGTGGTAAAAAATGGAAGGCAGTGGGAGGATAAAAAAAACACACATAAAGATGAGTCCTCTATCTATTTATTTGTGTAGGACACTTTTCCAGCAAAGAACATTTTCCAATTATCTAATAAATGAAAAACACCAGTTGATGAGATTTAATGCTGCCCACCCGTTCCATATCATGCCAAGATATGTTGAGATATATATATAATGAAAAGCTCTATAGAAGTTTTTTTTATAAAAAATGTAACCCCTTATTCTCCCCAATTTCGGGGTATCCAATTGTTAGTAGCTACTATCTTGTCTCATCGCTACAACTCCCGTATGGGCTCTGGAGAGACGAAGGTCGAAAGTCATGCGTCCTCCGATACACAACCCAACCAAGCCGCACTGCTTCTTAACACAGCGCGCATCCAACCCGGAAGCCAGCCGCACCAATGGTGTCGGAGGAAACAACGTGCACCTGGCGACCTTGCACCTGGCGACCTTGGTTAGCGCGCACTGCGCCCGGCCCGCCACAGAAGTGAGACAAGGATATCCCTACCGGCCAAACCCTCCCTAACCTGGACGACGCTAGGCCAATTGTGCGTCGTCCCACGGACCTCCCGGTCGCGGCCGGTTGCGACAGAGCGAACCCAGAGTCTCTGGTGGCACAGCTAGCGCTGAAGTACAGCGCCCTTCACCACTGCGCCACCCGGGAGGCCACTCTATAGAAGTTTTAATAAATTATTATTATTAGGTTGTGGTGGACTGTCATAATCACTGTAGATAGTATACAAACTAAAAGTGTGCATACTGCCCCCTGGAGGGTGTTGTCTGAACTGGTATAAAGACAAGGTTGGTGATATACTGCCCCCTGGAGGGTGTTGTCTGAACAGGTATAAAGACAAGGTTGGTGATATACTGCCCCCTGGAGGGTGTTGTCTGAACAGGTATAAAGACAAGGTTGGTGATATACTGCCCCCTGGAGGGTGTTGTCTGAACAGGTATAAAGACAAGGTTGGTGATATACTGCCCCCTGGAGGGTGTTGTCTGAACAGGTATAAAGACAAGGTTGGTGATATACTGCCCCCTGGAGGGTGTTGTCTGAACAGGTATAAAGACAAGGTTGGTGATATACTGCCCCCTGGAGGGTGTTGTCTGAACAGGTATAAAGACAAGGTTGGTGATATACTGCCCCCTGGAGGGTGTTGTCTGAACAGGTATAAAGACAAGGTTGGTGATATACTGCCCCCTGGAGGGTGTTGTCTGAACAGGTATAAAGACAAGGTTGGTGATATACTGCCCCCTGGAGGGTGTTGTCTGAACGGGTATAAAGACAAGGTTGGTGATTTACTGCCCCCTGGAGGGTGCTGTCTGAACAGGTACAAAAAGACATGGTTGGTGATTTACTGCCCCCCGGAGGGTGTCTGTTGTCTCTATCATTCTCTATGGTGTGTACCTGCTTCAGGCAAGGCATGTGTATGAACAGCTGGCTTCTGAAGAATGCCACCCAAGGATACACCTCAGGGAAAGCTTTTAATTTATTGATGATTATACAGGTACAAATCATAGACCCAAAGGACTAACTGGAACTGATTATGAATGTAACCCACCTTCCACAATATCATTAAAACATTTATCCTCAGACTACCGTACGGTGTATTTGATTGAACAATTCAAAAATAAAATATATTATCCTCTGATTGGGCCCAGTCTATGTGGTTTGCACTCACAGTAACAACAGGCTTACATCTATACTATTGACAGGTCACTCACAGTAACAACAGGCTTACAACTATACTACTGACAGGTCACTCACAGTAACAATAGTTCTACATCTATACTATTGACAGGTCACTCACAGTAACAATAGTTCTACATCTATACTATTGACAGGTCACTCACAGTAACAACAGGCTTACATCTATACTATTGACAGGTCACTCACAGTAACAACAGGTCTACATCTATACTATTGACAGGTCACTCACAGTAACAACAGGCTTACATCTATACTATTGACAGGTCCCTCACAGTAACAACAGGCTTACATCTATACTATTGACAAGTCACTCACAGTAACAACAGGCCTACATCTATACTATTGACAGGTCACTCACAGTAACAACAGGCCTACATCTATACTATTGACAGGTCACTCACAGTAACAACAGGCTTACATCTATACTACTGACAGGTCACTCACAGTAACAACAGGCTTACATCTATACTATTGACAGGTCACTCACAGTAACAACAGGCTTACAACTATACTACTGACAGGTCACTCACAGTAACAATAGTTCTACATCTATACTATTGACAGGTCACTCACAGTAACAATAGTTCTACATCTATACTATTGACAGGTCACTCACAGTAACAACAGGCTTACATCTATACTATTGACAGGTCCCTCACAGTAACAACAGGTCTACATCTATACTATTGACAGGTCACTCACAGTAACAACAGGCTTACATCTATACTATTGACAGGTCCCTCACAGTAACAACAGGCTTACATCTATACTATTGACAAGTCACTCACAGTAACAACAGGCCTACATCTATACTATTGACAGGTCACTCACAGTAACAACAGGCCTACATCTATACTATTGACAGGTCACTCACAGTAACAACAGGCCTACATCTATACTATTGACAGGTCACTCACAGTAACAACAGGCCTACATCTATACTATTGACAGGTCACTCACAGTAACAACCACCTTTTCACAGTTTGGACTCTACTAAATAAAGGTTCATCAAAATACAGTCCGGTGTCAACAACCAACATCCCAAATGGGACAAATTTAATCCGAGAAACAGTGATGTCAGTGTAGATCAGTGAGAGTGGTCGAGGCACAGATATCCAATGAAATTAGTGTTTAAATCAA